>NC_090706.1:25517571-25820601 GCF_040954835.1 Lepisosteus oculatus
ATACAAAAATAGATCAAATACAACATAAATATCACAAAAAGAAGGGGAAAAGGAAATAAAAATACAAACTATATAGCTGCTGCAAAAGGTATCTGAAATACAAAAATGTGAAAATTAGTAAGAGTATAATTATTTCTATTACAAGAACATTCTATACAGATTTTGTCTTTTTAATTAGTATTTTAAATGAATTTGTTTTTAATTACACAAATTAAACTGTGAATTTAGTTTAGGTTTAGGATGTAGAGAAATTAGCAAATTACAAGCTGCAATAAAAGGCCATACATGAAATGAAATGTAGAGTACTAAATCAATGTATTCATTTCTGTGGTGTTACCTTTTGAACACAATGTTAAAGAAGAAGCCTTTTTAGAAAAAATATATTATCATTTCACAGCAAAATTCTACTCCCAGGACATGTACTGTGCTATTTCAGTAAGCAGGCATTTCTTATCTTTATTATTTCTTTTCAGTAAGTCTCTGTTACATAGGATATGGAGGAAAAGTTATGTTTGCTGGGCTGGAAAGAGATAATGATGTTATTAGGCATCCATCATGAAATACAATTTAATTCTAAGAAATATTCCCTCTTAATCTGAGAACTATTCTAGTGCTTCCCAGATATGGAGGCTGGCTTGGGTTTTTAAAGAGTAGTGGTTTCTAATGATAACTCAGACATCTGGCTGCTGTTCTCCTGTCCATCTCCATTTAATTTAAAGGAACCTTGTACAACAGCTGTAGACAGCTGTAACACCAAAGTTCCCCAGATGCTTGTTTTTGGTCTTTTCTCTTCTTTGGACTACAGAATAGTGGCATATTGTGCTGATTTTCGTTTATTAGGGAATTAAGGAATTAAGTTCATATTCCATCATGAACACATTGTAAACATTATTTTGATAATGTCAATTGTTTTGTTGAAACTCTGAAAAGTAATTCTCAAAAAATACATAAAAACATTAGTAATGTTCTGTAGGTCCCATCTAATACTAAAAATAGTACCGCTAATAAACGTTGCCATTGTTGTGCATTCACACAGTAAGAAATTCTGTTTATATTTTCCGTTTTCAGAGTACTTTTTTATAATCAATTCATTGTACTGTATTTAAAGAAAATGGGTGAAATCATGTGAGAGTCCTTGGAGAATCTTCAAAAGGGAACAGTAAAAACTCTACTGCCGTACTAAAATCAATTATTGTATTACCCTAGGCTACACTTAAATCAAGTGCGCATTTTCTTCTATGTCATTTTGCAATTCCACAATGCTGTTTTATATATGTGTGAAATTCTAAGGGGACAGCCAAAAGTAGCATTTTTGTGAGAAACGTTTGGTCGGGGATAGAAAATAACAATGGCTGAAACAGTGGGTTAGGAAATTACAAAAATGATCGCAGGACCGGTATGTCATGTTTTGTTTTTTGTTTTAATTTCTTTTAGGAAAACAAGCCAGCACATGTTCAGACACAGACCCTTACCCCAGTTCTGTTGATTCCTTCGTAACATATTTAACATTTGCTGGATCATTGTTTATTTAATTAGAGAGAGAGAGATTACGGATTTATAAACACGGGAGTGGTTACTGGCCTTTAGTAAATAATGGTGTTTCTTACCCTAATTCGCTGTAAAACGAGACGACAATCTGTACTCCCTCTTCACAGACAATGGTATGTGCCTGCTGACTGCCTTTCAAGCGTGAGGGCACTCGGTGAGACCTGGGACCAAGCAGCAAACCGCAACATGACGGAAGGCAAAGTAACGGTGTTCTCACTGCAGCCTGAAAAATTTGACCTTGACCTGCAGAATTACAAGAAACCTAGGCTGCTGTACTGTATGAATGGTGGTTACTTTCTTCAGATACTCCAGGGAGGACAAGTGGAAGGCGACAGAGAAAAGAATAACAAATACAGTAAGGACGAGAAAATCCGTTTATAAAGAAATGCCTTTTAAAGATGGATATACGAAACGAATGTCTAGACATAGATGCATTTTAGAACAGATAACATTTGCAATGTAAAAAGAAAAAGGAAGTTAGGCAAGGAGTAGTCTGTTACTCCTTTTTCATTCTGGGGGGAGGCGTTTTATCCAAAACATTGGCAAAGTTTCTAGAAATTCACAAACCGAAAGGAAGGATTTATCTTTTTTTATCAGTTACAAAATAGAACCATAAGTAATAAATTGTTCAGATTACCTGATAAGAGTACTGCTTCACATAACTACTAGGTTAAAATGAAGCGACACGCACAACGCTGTTTGTGATCTGGGAGAGATAAAGATTTTCGGTCATGTTTTTTTTTTTAATCTGAAGGTGGGTTTAACAACTTGTTTCCATTACATTTTTCATCTTTGCAAATAACTATTTCCTGTCAAGATAACTGAGAATTCTGTGAAATTACTGAAGTATATAAACAAGGAGGAAGATGTTCTCTGATATGTTTGTGTATTTTTCACATAATGGATTTACTGTGTAACACGCAGTGGAGTTAAAACCTAAAATAAACACTGCGCTGATTATTTCTTCCCTATAATTGTTTGAACCCACCCTGACTATTATTACTTAGACAAGAACATGTAAAATTTCTAGGATTAGTTTTAATTCCTAAAATTGTTGAAAGAGCAACAGTGAATGGCTGGGTTGAGCCTATCACTTTTTTCAATTTCCCAGGAGCTTCCCAGAACACTGATTCTGGGAATTCTAAAAATATGTCCCTCTTGCGCTTCATGTAATCCCAGTAATCGTTCGAGAATTTAACTTTCTATTTCCGCGCAGATGAGCTGCAGGTCCAAGCAGTGAGCGTGGGAGTGGTGTATATAAAGGGAACCGAAGCCGGGCAATACTTAGCAATGAGCACAGGTGGACAGCTGTATGGCTCGGTAAGTGCGTCCTTGTTACTGGGAGATGTAGAGCAGCCTGCTGTCACTCCACTGATGTGCGTTACCAAAATTCTTAAACGTGTACTTATGTGTTCCTGTTTTGTTTTTCTCATTTTTAGCGGACACTAACAGATGAATGCCTCTTTGTTGAAACCATCGAAGAAAACCACTACAACACGTACAAATCTCAAAAGTACCAAGACCGGAACTGGTACGTGGGGATCAAGAAAAATGGGCACCCCAAGGCAGGAGCGAGGACTCGCATTGGTCAGAAGGCTGTTTATTTCCTGCCTCTGTCTGTAGACGACAGTTAGTCCCGGAGAATGCCTAGAGAAGGTTTTCCATACCCGTTTGTGCTGCTGATTTGTATTTTGCTCTAATTGTGTTCTTAACCTTGCAGTTATAATTTACAATTAGACCTTTAATTGTTCAACACAATACAATATATACTACACAATTAAATGATTCTTACTTTTCTGTATCATGACGGACGTGAAGAGCGATCAAGAGGTTTTTCAAGAGTGAATCGTTTTATTTTTTTAACAACGTAATTATTCTCTTTTCTTACATTGAGAAACATTGGGTATTTTTAAGAGATGTGAATGGATGACAGGACGGGGGGGAATGGGACGAATATGAAACGTGATAGTGTAGCGCCCTCGCGGGGTGACGAAGCGGAGGAGCACCCGGCAAATGCATGTGCCGCAGTTCCTCCCTGGAAGGGCCATCTCCCGTTGCGCTGCTTTGGGGAAGGAAAGGTAGCCCAGGCGGACGAGGTGGCTTATATCCGCGGCGACAGGGCGTGTCAGCGCCGTGTAGTCATGTCGTCGGGCGATGGGGATGTCGAGGAGCGCCTCGCAGGCTCTTCTCTCCAGCGCCGAAACCAGGTGGCTGAGCCAGTCGCTCAGGCTCCGCTGGAGGACCATGCTTGGCAGCCCTTCAAAGGGCTGTGGCGCCAGGGAGTTGCTCAGCCTCCCGACGTTCGCTGTTGCTCGCTCCCAGAAAGCCCTCCACGAACTCGCTCATCTTCGGAGTCAGTGGGCCTTTCGCAGAGGCTGGAAGACGGTGCCGATCGTTGTTCATCTCATCCCACAGCTCACCCCAGCGGACGTGGGGCTCGGGCGAAATTAAGACAACGTTCTCGATGGCACACAAACTTTCTTTATTAACAGCGCTTCGTCAGCCAGCAGTTAGGCAACAGAAACAGTGGTTACCAACCGCCTTAATGCACACAAGGGTAATAAATGGACCACGTACACAGTTTAGGGTTGTTACAAGAGAAAGGGGCAAAACAGGAGTAAACAATCATCTGCAATTTACATAGGGAAAGTGACCTAGTGGTCACTCTGTGGACACTCAGACTCCTGGCTACAGTTCACAGCCAGCACCGCGGCGCCTCCGCTTCGTCACCCAACGAGGGCGCTACAATGCTATTTTGTGCTGCTTTGGCAACTGTTTTTGACGGTTACAAGATTGTAAAATGTATATTTAACTGAAGCATTCAGAATTTTTTTATTGCTTTTATTTCTTTTAGTTAACAAATATAACATATCTATCAACTGTCATCTGTGCCTGTTTCTGTGACTTTAAATGTACACAGTACATTCTAAATCAATATATTCTAATTGTTATTATTTTATTCATCTGGATGAGCTACGGTTAGTAGTATAACCTGCTGGGGAATACACCCTGTTCCAGTTTGATTTGAATATGAGCCATGCCGGTGATTTAGAAACCACATACCTTTGATTTCCTATGGGTGGTTGTTATAAAGGGAACTACAAATTCTTGTTGAAATGTGCCTAATTATTAATAAGAAATAAAATAAACTCTTTTTACCGAGCTTTTCACTGTTACATTTCTTCTACCTCTGCTTTGATATTGCTTAGACCTTAAGCTCATTTTACAGTAAAAAGGGAGCTGTCACAAAAGAATTAACAAGAACCATTGAACCCCAGACCATGGGTGAAGACCATAAACTACAGTCAGTTCTTGTGAAGCGTGTTTTCATTACTTGCATGGAATAACAATAAAACATTGTATAGATAAAAGTAAAAGCATTCAGGACATTTTACATTGAGGTAGAATCCCACACTCTCCACCAATGAACACCTGGGGTGATGTGCAGCAGACATTCTGTCAGCAACCCTACATGTGGAGAACTGAAATTGTTTCATTACTTGAATTAAGAGTGGAGTTTTAACCAGGACACTAGATTATTACCCTTACTCTTACAAACCATTATGTATATAACTTTGGTTTAATGTCATATCCAAATGACAGCAAACTCCTCACTTTTTAGCAAACTGTAACCTGGCCTTTCTTACCAGTGGTTTGCATCTTGTGGTGATCCCTCTGAGATTATGCTGGTGTATTCTTCTCTTTATGGTAGTCTTTGACACATCTATAGTAGTTCAGGTAGCTGCGTCAGGATGCATAGTCTGCAAAGGAACAAGTAATAGGTTTATTCCAATGCTGAAAAGAGAAGAGAGAAAATACAACGTTCAGGTGTGACACACCTGAAGAAGTCACAGCCAAAACGTTGTGTTTTTCGGTCTTCTCTTTTCAGCATGGAATAAACCTATTACTTGTTCCTTTTGACACATCTCTGCCTACACCCTGGAGAGTGTTCCTGATGTGTTCAACAGTCAAAAAGGTTTTTTTTTTGTCA
The DNA here is from genome assembly GCF_040954835.1 of Lepisosteus oculatus. Lineage (NCBI taxonomy): Eukaryota > Metazoa > Chordata > Actinopteri > Semionotiformes > Lepisosteidae > Lepisosteus > Lepisosteus oculatus. Next base: position 25,523,111 of record NC_090706.1, read on the forward strand.
TGATTGAAAGTATTCTTCAGTCATCCACAACTGTGGTCTTCCGTGGTCTACTAGGTTGTTTGCTATTGCTGAGCTCACCAGTGCATTCTTGCTTCTAAACAATGTACCAAACAGTTGATTTTGACACACCTTTGGATATGTCTCTGATTTATTCTGATTTTTCAGCCTCATGACTGCCTGCTTTAATGGCATTGACAATTCTTTGGTCCTCATGTTGAGAGACAACAGCAACAGACTCCAGTTGCAAATGCCACATCTAGAATCAACTCTAGACCTTTTGTTAGCTCTCTTGTGCGTGAACTAATGATGCAACAACACACAGCTGGCCAAGAAATAACTGAGCAGCCAATTGTCCAATTACTTTTGGTCCCCTAAAATGGGAGGACTGTGTATATAAAGGGCTGGGATTCCTATATGGTTCACCCAATATAGATGTAAATACCCTCAAATTAAAGCAGACATCCTGCACTTTAAACTCATAGTCACCGTTTCATTTCAAAGCCAATGTGCTGGAGTACAGAGCCAAAACAACATAAAATTGTGTCACTTTCCAAATATTTATGGACTGCACTGTGGGTGTGTTTCATGTGAAACATTTTAATTGCACACAGGTGGGCTCCATTCAACTAATTATATGACTTCTAAAGGCAAATGGGGTATTTAGGTGTTTAATAGGAGAGGGGGTGAATACTTATGCAAACACTTATTTTCTGTTTTATATCTGTAATTACTTTAGGAGGATCTGGAGAATTTAGTTTTCGCTTTGACATTATAGTACTGTAGTATTGTTGATCAATGGCAAATAAAATCCCAATTTAATACATTATGATCCCATGTTGTAACACAATACAATGTGACAAAGTCCAAGGGGGGTGAATACTTTTGATAACCACTGTATGAGTACAGTGTATACTGTATAACACAGTATACACGCAATGTAAGAAACAAAACTATTCATTATTTTGTATTGTTTCTTGTCATAGCAGACTTCAATGTAAAGTGTTTTACAATCAGTCATAGTTTCGTAATTTTCTTCAATTGAATTTTCGTTTATTGATACATGCAGTGTATGTGTAGAAGCTTTGGTGTGGAAAAATATCCTATTGCACTATATTCTGGCTGTTTGGGTGTGCCCACAAGGTGTCAGCATAGACTCGCATGCAAGCAACCCAAAACAATTTCGCGACAACCTCCAGACTTCGTTTTTCGAAATGTTTCCCCTTCATGCTTAGTTGCACGATTAAAACTGACATATTGTGTTGGCTTTCGCACATGTTTTCAGCAAACATGTATGATCCCTTTTTTACTTAAAAACATTTGTTATTTCAAAGGATTTGGAGTGCTTCATTTAACAACGGATTTTATATGCCATTCTTAGTTTCTTGGGTTCGCTTGCTCCCGGGGCTCTGCTCATATTTTTTCAGGTTTTTCCGCTACAACAGAAGCCTGTTGACACGATCTTTGTATGTATAATTATGCAAAGTGCGTAACTACAAAAAATGACTAAATTAATTTTTGACGGACATAGTGTTTTAAAAGATGTGGGAAACGCAGTTTGTTTTCAATTCCCCTGTGACTCTGCATGCAGTATACTAGAATGAAGAGAGGAAAGCACGCTCCATTAATAATGAATAATGAACTCTGAATTCAAAGAATACATATGTTTACATTTACTACATTAAAATTACTTTCTGCAGGAAATTAGGCAACTTTTTAAGTTAAAAAGGACTTTTTTAAAATATAAATTATTGGATCTAGAATAGATACGTTTATGTATTTTAATTATATTTTATTTAAAATGGAAATGGTTCTTTTTGGGATGAGGGATTGCTCAAATAATTGAGTCAGGGACACCAGTAGATTCTGACACATTTGCAAGGCAATTTTGACATGCGACCTGTTGGCACAGTTTCAGGAATGTCAGCTGGACAGCCATATGTGAAGCTGGGTTTCCTCTCCCTTCCTTTCCCAAGTGAGGAAGGTGATGTGTGCAGCCTGGGAGAGACTGTGCAAGCCTTCAGCCTGCCCTCAGCCCTAGGCCACAACAGGAGCAGGAAGGGGGCTATTAACTATAAAACTGAACAAGCTATAGCTTCCTCTGGGACTGCCTGTTTTCTGAAGAGCAGGAACTGTAGCCAGGACCCCGCTGCAATAAAACACTTTGACAGACCAGTGTCAGAGAGGAAGACAAATCATCAGTGAATTGCACAAACACTCCTCTGTCCATCCCACCTCCCCCCCAACACCCCCCGGCAACCCCACCCCATCCCAACCTGAGCCCCCAACACAACAGCAAATGTTTGGCTCTCATCAGATCCCAAAGTATCACCCCCTCCCTCCAAATCCTCTGGAGGGGTACTGTGGCTTACATTTCACCCTGTTATTAAAGCAGAGGCGAACTGCAAAAAGCAGGATTTTTTTGTGCCTGCCAGTCACATCAGGAAGAAGGATGCATTTCAATAAATTGAACCATAATTAAAGACACTGGTTTCCATCTGGTCAAACGCTTTGCAGTGTCCCCAGAAATGCGATCACTGCAAAAAGAGGTAATCTAACAGAACTCACAGCACAGAGAATTCTTCTGGGTCTGGCTCGTGCTTGTGGCCTGGCTATAGAAGACGTTTCGGGATCCCAGTGTTTTTAATTGAAAAATTGTGCTGCGTGGACACATTTTTTTAATGTCCAACTGTTAAATCATTCCACTTGTATATTACTTTTTCAAGTCCCCTTTACATTTCACTACAGCGCGCCTTCTGAATATCGCAAATGGCGGGAGCAAATAGGACGTTTTAACACAAGCAAATGTCTAAAAGTAACTTTAAAAAATAAGCCATAACGTTTTATACTGTTTTGGTTCATGAATCCCTATATATAATATAATATGTGATAGACATGAGTTATTATTACATACTGAGTTAGTGAATCAACCTGCATGCAAAGTTATTCCTTTTGGTATACATTCATATAGCAGGAGATTATAATTTCACTGGGGTAATGTCAGTGAATTATTTGCTAAATGGTGCAACACAGTCTCTCACCCAGGATTCAGTCGCCTACAACCTTCCTAATTCAAGTCCAGAGCTTTAAACACTACTCACCCTTTAGGAGTAGCTTGCTATCATTTAAGAGACTGGGAACAGATTACTACATTGTGAGGTTTCCTGGCTGTTTATCACTTAAACATCTGGGTAGTTTGGGGACCAGGTGAAACTCATTTACAGACCAGCTCAGACAACTCCACCCCGGCAGGTCTGTGAGAGCTCTCATCTACTGGATCAAGAACAGTCCTTCTGGATGCTGTCCAGTTCTTACAGCTTGTGTCAATGGCTTGTCGACACAAAGAGCTTTGTCATCCTGCATCCTGCTTACTCGCACTCTACCATAGTGCTTACGTGAAAATATTGTGGAGATGTAATCAGGAAACATGCAGGACACACAGGAATGGAAAATGCTTCCATGTGCAATGGTTCCTTTGTCTTAGCTTCTTAGGAAGGTAATTTCCTTGTCCATTCCTGGACATGGATAGCACTTAAACATGCATTAGTTTCTGTTGACGAAATCTCATTATGGGTCAGATAGTACCTTGAAAAAAGCTTTAAAGGGTAAAGAGCTTGGGAAAAAAAACACATGCTCGCATTTGGTAATACGTTTCAGTAATTGGATTTTTTCATAAAGAAAGCAGCAATATCACCCTGCAGCTCACAACTGACAACCCTCTGAAGCTAAGCAGGTGTGAGCCTGGACAGTACCTGGATTTGAGACCTCCTAGGAAAAACTAAGGTTGCTGCTGGAAGAGGTGTTAGTGGGATCAGCAAGGGGTGCTCAACCTGCAGTCTGTGTGGGTCCTAATGCCCCAGTATGTCTAGTGTCCCCAGTAGTGATGGGGACACTAGACTGTAAAATAGGTGCTGTCCTTCGTATGAGACTTAAAACTGAGGTCCTGACTCTCTGTGGTCATTAAAAATACCAGGGTTTTTCTCAAAAAGAGTAGGGGTGTTACCCTGGTGTCCTGGCCAAATTTCTCCCTGGCCTCCTAGTAAGTCATGGCCTCCTAGTAATCCCAATCTTTGAGCTTGCTTATTTGATCCGTTCTCCTCCCCACTGATAGCTGATGTGTGGTGATCGTACTGGCGCACTATGGCTGCCGTCACGTCATCCAGGTGGGTGATGCACATTGCTGGTTTACATTACTTGTAAAGTGCTTTAAGTGGAGTATCCAGAAAAGAGCTATATAAGTATAAGCAAATTATTATTATTATATTCTCCTAGGACACTAGTATAGGCAATGGTCCTATGTTATCCAGTTAATAAAAAAAATATATGGCTCCCAAAATGGAAATGACAAATCTGTTCTGTGAATAATCATAAGGAAAAATTCACCAGCCACTATGACACGTTGGCGGGGCTTAGTGGGTTACTTCTGTTACTTTGTGTAACACTTCCTTTTTTAAAAACAAAAGTGGTCGGGATATCATTCTGATGGCATTACTAACATGTGAAAAATCATGCAGCTAAAAATATCAGAATGATTTCCCCCCATATTTTCACAGTTGGTGTCTATTTCAGGACTGAACAAAGGACAAACATCATGTGCGTCCCTTCTCAGATCAGCAATATCTTACTTGACGTTTCTAGGATGCGTAGTGTCTTTACTCGGCTTTAGTCATTGTCTCTACCTCTTCCTTTTCCTCTTGTTCTCAGTGGGAAAAAGCTGAAACATACTAAAGAGGTTTAGATGGTATGTGAACATCTACTTAAGCAAACAAACAGGCACAAGTATGATGAACCTATTTATGGCAAATATCTCGCATTCCAAACTGAGGCATCCTTTTTTGAATGCCAGCTCTGCAGGATATTAGCCCTTTCCTTTTTATTTCCTCCTTTCCCGCGGCTGAGCTCACCAGTTCCTACCATTATGCCTCATTCACAAGAATGTCAGAGTATAGAGCTTTCAAAGTCTGCAGTTGTCACCGTGAAAAGAACTTCAAAAATGCTGTTGTTTTTGCAGAGCATCCTGTCTGTTGTTTAGCAATTCCTACTCATGTGACATATTCTCCCACCCAAAGAGACATTCCAAGTAACACACATTTTTTACGTCCATGTTACCAACCAACATTACAGTTGTCCATCTTCGTCTTACATTCCTTTTAACCTGTTTTTTTTTCTTGTTAGGAAGAAAACATGGCCCTGATTAAAGATACTGGCACACACAGGCAGCCTGAAATGCAGTGTTTCCTAGGAATTTGACCATGTGGTTGTCTGAATATCATTTGATGACATTGTTTTACAATGTTTTGATAACCTCCACTGGAGTCTACAAATGTGTGCTACCACAATGTCATGCTTTTCTGTGGTTGTAAGTGAAGTGCAAAATTGTTGATACAGTGTTGTTTGGTTGGCTGCGTTGTCTTTTGATGAAGGTTTAATTTTTATATGGGAATTTCATAACAGGGCAAGATGAGTTTATGTCATGTGGTATCTTAAGGAAAATTAAGCCCTTTCAGAGGCCCTAAGAGTGCTTTCAAGTTGCATGCCACACAAACATAGTTGCAAATCTCTTAAATGATCCTGGTTTTATCCTATTGTCCACATTGCTCACTGAGTCTAAGAGAAGAGAAGTTACCAAAAGGAGAGGAAACCCACAAAATCATTTTCTCAATTTTTTCCACTAATGATTATATTCCACTAGAATTAAATCTCTCTTCATGTAGCCAAAAAAAAGCTGAAATGAAAAACACTTGTTCAAATCGCAGAGGATGCCATAAATAATCCAATCATCTATCTCATTTTCCAGTTCATTTGTTTCCGACTAAGATCATTCTGATTATTTCGCACAACTTTCCTAGTGTCTTCTCTTTCCCCCCAAGCACTTTACTCAGTTTTCTGACATCTGATTTATTATAGACCTGTACCCATCCATACTTTAAAGAAAGCACAGAATATCGTCTTTACAAAGAGGCATGAGGCAGCTCTTTGATTTCTACTGGAGGGGGGTCAACTACTTTCAACATTATACAGTTCAAGGCACTATGCCTCGCTATGTAATGTATTAAGTAGGTGGTAGCTAGATAATATAACAATACAATCTATAACGATGCACTTCTAACAATCAAGTGGTCATGAGATATTTACACCACTCTTTCCTAATTGTGCAAAACTTTCTCATTTTTAGAAACACGGGCATCTGTGGAATTTGGCTTGTTTTTCCATTACGTTTTCCACTGAGAAAAAAAAAACCTGGAACACAATTAACTGCACTAAAAACTAGTACTGAAAAATTAAACACTTTTCTCATCCACTTGCAAGTGTTAATGTGGAGGGAAAAAAAAACTTAGTTTGCAGACTTGTTGGGTTGAGAACCAGGTTGTGTCAGGTCTTTAACATGCAACCTGTACCCACTTCTAAGTGCAAGACGTTTGACAGAGGTAAATATGTATAGGATTAGCTATAATCGCAGACTTTTAAAAAACTGCCTCCATACTATACCCATCCTGCCACAGATAAAAAGCCAAGGAGATGCTAAGAGTCTCTAAATTGGTCATTTTTAGTTTACTGGAGGGGATTTCTTTAATATTTGCCAAAATTGTTAAACTCTTGTAAGAAGCCATGATGGGAGAATCCCCTTCCGTTTTGGAAACATACATAAGAAAGTCATGCCATGCAGTGTATAAAAGTTATGGTGTACCTTTACACTACATACAGCCTATGCATGCAAGACAAGTAGTACTCTGTTTCCTGCTTTTAGATAGTTTCTGTGCAAATTCAATTTCACCTGCCAGCTCACAGAGAGTGAGGCAATCTTGAATCCAGCCGGAATGGCACTTTGATATAAGGAGTGCAGACGTGAGAGCCTGTGGGGCAGCTTTTATCGTTGCAAAGCAGGCTGTCTGGCAGCCTTCAGAGGATTCTGGACAGGACACTTGGCACTGGCTTAGCATTTTCCAGCCTGCACTCCGAGTGTAAGCCTGGATTTTTCATCACTGTCTGGAATGCATTTCAGCTTTATATAACATAATAGCCTTCCGCCTGTTTGCCTCACAGAATGCAGAACATATAAAACCGTAACTGCTCCAACTTTTAAAATACAACATGTTTTTTAAAGTGCTTGAATTAAAGGAAAGTATAATATTCGAGACGTTTTTATGATCTATGCTTGGGGAAATTAGGGACATAGGGGAAAACCAATGACTTCCACTTCATTCTGCTCTTTACGTTTTTTGTTTTATTTGTACAATAAGCTTCCTTCTATCCAGAAACTGATTTAAAATATTCATACATTGTTGTGTCAATGTGGTAAACATTGTTTATTGGTCTTTTCTTTTCCTTCTTTCTTATGAAGGTACAATATGTTCTGTAGCGATCTTCCACTGAAACCTAAGCCATTTTGTTTTAAGGTAATAAGGTAATCCTGATAAATCTGTGTTTTTTGAAGTCCAAAAAATAAATAATTTATTTGTATGGGTTTGGAAGAAATTAAGTTAACTGTGAGGAACACCTCACAATGTGTCAATTTGATTTAGTTAGGAAATGTAATGGATTAGAAACTACCACACTTTGTATAGACTGTTCATACATGTTTGTGTTTACTGTGATCAGGTTTTTGAAGATTCTGATTATTGTGAATTCGAGACTTTTAAAAGGCAAGATTGATATTATCTCATCCAATCTAAGCTTGAAGATGAAGGTGTTATATTACAGTAACATTAATGGAAGCTGTAAGTAAATTTCTCATTCTTGTTATATACATGTAACTCCTGGAAATATTTTTTTGCAGTCTAAATTGCATTTTTCCCACTCAGACAAAGCATTTCTATTTATTCTTTCTTTTACTGCAATTAGGTCTTTTAATTATGAGATGTCAGTTATTGGAACTATTTTGAAAGACTTGAGAAGTACACTAAATCTCAGCTGGGTCAGCTTCAACTTGTGATGGTATGAATTAGGAGATTCCAGATTAGATATCAGGATTGCTAGAATTGCAGAGCCTCTGGAAAAATATCAGAATTCGAATGTGGAAATGTGGTAAAGTCGGTACATTTTAAAAGGATTTAAGCATCACATTAACATTTATACACATGTACAATTGAAATCACATTTGAATTACCTTTGTGCCAACCTGCCCAACATAGAAAGTTACAACATAGAAAGTCTTAACTGATGGCAGAAGTTGGTAAATATACAACTTTAACACTAAGACACATGGAGCATCCAGCTACAGGAGAGATTCACTGCTCTCTGTTATTAAGCACCTGGTTAACAAAACAGCTGAAATGTCTGGCCACACCTTCTTATCACAAGCATAGGCCTCCAGCTCCTTCTTCTGCGCCACCTGCACGTCTCTTTCCCCTCCTCCGATCTGGGGGCTGATAGCTCCATTCCTGGGAGAAGGGTGAGCTTGCTGCTCTGCCCAGGGGGCTTTGGTAATAGAGGTTTTGTTGAGAAAACAAAAGAAGAGTAAGACTTGGAAACTGAACATCATGTAAGCAATGTCCTGTGATTCATGCTCCAGAGATTTATAAAAGTTAATCTTCATGATAAACACATCCGTGATCTGTGGTTTTAGCATTTTGTTATCTAAAAGTATGATTCTACATTTTTGGGGTTCACAACATATTTGGAAATGTAAAACGTTACACATGAAAAGACAATGAAATAAAGTATTGACTTATTACACCATTGGACATTGGTATTGAACATCTTATAGAGTCTACTGAAGATATACAGTAAAAATAATCTTTACATACGTTTTTAAGAAAAAGTGGATATTAAAATGACTGATCAAGCAGTGTCTTGCTTCAAGAATTGTTGACAATGACAAGCAAGTAACTTGTTTTTTTAAAAAAGAAACAGATCACTACATTCGCCAAAATATGCACAGATCAGTAAATTAATTTTAGGTATGCTGAACAAAGAGGAAATATTTTCTTGCTCTAATCAGGAGACAGTGATAAGGTCAGAAGAACTGATGCAATTATCACACTTCCTGTTCTTCTGTGTTTCATCTTTTCCTTTAGCTTCCAGATGACATTTAACTTGGTATTGATGTGCTTTACGCTTGTCTGTTTAATTAAAAATAATGGTTTCCTTTTTAAAAAACACATAGCTTAACAAAGTGGAAAAAAAGAGTCGAGTCTGTCATGTGAGTTAACCTAAGTTATAAAGAAGTAACAATAAACTGCTTCAGTGCAGTATCGAGCAAAACATAAAACAGGATTATTGAATCAGTTGTTTCCAGTAGCCTACTGCCTCTGTACAAAAACTTGAAAGATGGGTTTTCAAATGCATATCCTCCCCTATGTACGTTGTGGAAGAAATACACAAATGAACACAACGGTATTGGAACCATGCATCTATAACAGGATCATTTAAAATAAAATGTTGCAGAGTTGTTCCTATTAGTCTTAATTAAATTAATCTTAAAATGGTCAATTCCTGTAAATAAGGTTTTGAAAGTTTTATGCTTTTTTTCCGTTTCATTTAAATATGGTCAGAGGCTTTTTCAATGTAAAGGTAAGTAATTGAGGTTACAAAATACGAATACTTATAAAGCTAGCCACAAAAACTTCCAAGCGGACAAATATTTAATTAAATTACTGAAAAGAGCACACAAAGGACTGTGAATATATGGAACAAGATGCCCAGCCAAATCACTGCTTCTTTCAAGAAAAGCCTAGACGAGATCCCCAGAACCTATTAAATACCAAATAAGTTAAGTGGGTTGAATTCCCTCCTTTGGTTTGCAAAACGTTCTTATAAGATCACTGTATTGGCTATATACAATTTCTTGTATTAGGAATTTGTCTTTTCGCATACCCAAACTTGTCACCATGAGACAGGGAGAGAATCTTGGGGTTAGAACGCAGGATCAGCCATTTATACGGCGTTCCTGGAGCAGTGGGAGTTAAGGGCCTTGTTCAGGGGCCCAACGGAAAAGGTTTATTTTGCCAGCCGCAGGATACGAACCAGCTACCTTCCAGCCACAGGTGTAGATCCTCAATCACAGAGCCACTGCACTGTTTATATTTATGTTTTAATGATCTTTTTGAGTGTCTCGAACATGTACAATGCTTTCCTTGCTATGTTTAAAATCAATAAAGAGTTCCGCCCTAAGGATACTCTGTAAGTTGTCACCTATGGTAATTGCAGTGCTGAATAGCCCACTTCAGTCATGCTAGTCTGATAAGAGATGCTGTCAGAGGTGCAGTCAGTGGAGCTGCTATTATCAGTCAGTGTTAGATCTCCTGTTTGCACAAGTACCCTTCAGAGCAATAGAGGATTAGTAACATTGCCCAGTGCCCACACACCGCCATTACTTTACTTTTTCATCTTTCAAACAGTGAGGGAGCCTACTCTGTTTTCTTTATTTCTGTATTCAGAATTATTATGACAAATACCATAATATTCCAGCTCTTGAAAGCTACAAGCCAGTTTCTGTCATGCTGTGTGGCCAAAAACCTCTGATCATTGTTTGTAACTCTTGATGCATCCTAATGCAAACCTGATTCAATGAAATACAGAAACTGGGATTCAGTTTGTTGTAATTAAGACTTTTCTACAACCTTATACAAAGTTCCACAAGGATCTGGTCACTGTGCGTTGGCTAGTCATTCTATTGATGACCATATTTACTCAACCATTTGTATAATAATGGTTCAAATGAAAGTAGCAATTCCTTTCATCTACATCCAACATAGTTCTGCAGCAAATCTTAATTTATTGAATTGATGTGGCCTAGGACAAGGCATCTAGCTTTGATACATGGTTTGCCTCAACTCACACATCCATTTTAACCTTGATATTATTGTGTACGTTTAGGATTATTTCTGTCTGTCTAAGAAATTCAGTCAAAAGAGGGAAAGCTTCATTAAAACCACTCTAATCAGTCACAGCTACAATTCTGTCCACATTTTGCAAAGGTTTGTAAAGGAAGAAAAGGCTTTAAGAAAAGGAAGTAAGGAAGTAAAGGAAAAAATGAATTAGCCCAACACAGCTATGCTTGTTGTTTTGCTTAGTTTGCTTGAATGCCCACTTGGTGAGTGGATCTCCAATATCATAACTATTTACTCTCTAAAAATAATAACTGCTGTAAACAAAAAAGAAACAGTGTGCAAAATATCCAGTACAAAATCTCTAGAAATCAATTCTTTCATGATGACTCAATGGCAGTATCTCAATGAGCGGTCATATCTTATTGTCATTAAAATAAATGCCTGCTCCCTCTCTTTTACAGATTAAGGGAGACCTGCTAAGATTGAAACCAATTTTCTAAAATGCCAAATTCATTTCTGCTTAAAGTAAACTCAGCAGTTTGACAGAAGACGGGGCCTGGCCTGGTTTTAACAACAGTATGCAAACAAGGAAAGAAGAATTACTAGGGGGTTTAGGGTGATAAGATAGAAAGACATCCACCTGCTGAAGAAAAAAACATCAAGGGGCAAGACTCAAAACGGCTAATCCGCACTCCATCTCTGTTTGTTTTGATACTTGGTCATGCTGTGCCCTTTTCCTGTTGGGATTTTCATAATGCAAGGTGTGATGTGCTGACTTCAGCCACCTGGAGATCTGTAGTAGCTACTGGGAGCCCATTGAGTAGCATGGTATTACTTGTCCGTTCCCTGATTTAAACCATAGGAAGTGTCTTCTGGATGGTGCAATACACTTACTCATCTCAACAATGAGCACAAACCTGGATCCATTCTTTATGTAAAGTTACCATCACCATTTTGTAGTTCTTTCTGGGTTTTTCTGTGCTTATACTCTCTTGCACCTTAGCATATCATGGTTCCTACAGTGACCTCTCTCTGTTCTTTATAACACATCTAAACCAAAAGATCAGTTTCATAAAAAGGAATGCAGTTCTGATACACACACTTTGTTTTTCCACACTAATTACAACTGTAATACTGCTCAGAGGTTTTAGAGGAGTTCATTTAAAAAGGGGATTTTTTTTTCAGCGAGGTGCCTTTATGATTTTAAAACACCAGAATTCACTGTCACTGCCTGCTAACCAACACAGCACGATAAAACTGGCAACACTCAATAAAGTCCAGTGGGGAGGCGTGACTGTACTAGTTTTAGGGGAATAATAGAGGGGGAAGGGGGAAGGGAGACTATGCTTGGAAATGAGCCTGATTGTACAGATGCAACCTTCACAAAAAAAATCCATTATTTAAAGCTCCTGCATGGGTTTCATAAGCAGCTCAGGACATGAATGGGAGCAATCAGCCAACCATAACAGCATACAATGGTTATCTCCCACATCTACAAGCCCTGAGTGTGCCTCTGACTTCCCCTGCCTGACTCCCCCGCAGTGACAGTGCAGTTGCGGGCTGGAGTCAGGGGACCGCACAGTCAGTGTCTCTGTGTTTTTCTTTAAAGAAGCAGGGCAAGAAAAAAAAGAGACACTATGCTGTCTGAAACGAGGTTTAAGAGTGCTTTTTTTGTTTCAAACTGCCTGTTATTTGAGACTAAAAATTGAATATTGACATAAAATAATTAATCATTATTACTACAGAATCCACCTGTTCTGATATATGATGCTGGATTCCAAACCTTTCTAACCAAATCAATAATTTAACCATATACATCATTATACTACTATATAATTGTGTTTATGTATCCTTTCTTATATATAGCTCACCCCCTTGTTAGTTCTTAGTTATTCTGTATTTTGTTGCAAATTAAACTTTAAGATGTGTAATGGTCAAATAAGGAACCCAGGCACTGTAGGGTTTTCTTACCCTTAAAAAAAACATAATTATTTTCTCATGTAACATTCTTGCATTTTACAGGAAACCTTATATGCTATGTTACATGGCTTTTTCATTAAGTAAAAGGTCCTTTTGCTTCTGAGCAGATTCGACATTCTGTTTGAAAAGAAAGGCTAAGTGCCTCCACTTTTGTGCTTTTTCTACCTTTTTGTTAACAACTCATGGGAGATTACTATCATTTCTTGGGGGGGGGGTGTCGGGGGGGGGAGTTACCTGCTATCGTTTTACAACCAAAAGGAAATGGTAACAAAAGGAAAGGAACCAGACAAATTACTAATTGAGGGGGCAAAGAGAGGGGCACCATACCGAATTAATTCCACCAAACGCATTCATTCCTTGTAAGTGAGCCTCAAATAGACTGTGTTTGCTGTCTGAAATAATTGTGAGAGCAAATGAAAAGGCCAGGGAATCAGGAGACACCTAAATCTGCCTTTCCGCTCAGAGAGATTGTAAAATAATGCCCATTGCTTCTTCTTCATTTTATGTAGTGCATTTTCACTACACTTTTTATTCATTTCAAAGTGCTTTGCCATGTGTTGTGCAATAAAAGTAAGACATTCAGAATCAGGAACAACAGACTGAGTTCACCTTGAATCTTACAGTTACAGCGTGACACTCACATCTGGGAGAAGCTGCAGAGTTTAAGCCTCCGATGCATCAGATGCTGAGAAATTCAAATATCTCACGCACTAACACCCTATGACTCTGCTGTTTTAAATGTGTTTTTTTTTTTTTGGTAAGTGAATCATTTTGCACATAAAGAAAAAGACCTCTTTTCCCGGAAGCTGCCCCTTTCCCTCTTGGTCTTTTATCTAATTGATTTGCACTAGATTTTCAAGATAAATCTGCGAATCATCGTGCTGTTACATTTTTGCTATTGATTTCCATTTAAGAGAATAAGTAAGCTAAGCTCTTGGAAGAACCCCATATTCCGAGGAAGAATGCTGCTCTTGAAAAGTAGTTATGAGTTAATGAGAATTCCACTTGGAGCAGGAAGGAAGGGCTTAGAATGCGAGTCCCCGAGTGAATTGAATGAATGTTAATCATGATCTCTCTCACACACACTGACAGAGCACAGTCTGGACGCTGTTTTAAGCCTCAGTACAGCTCTGACAGGCATCAGACAGAGCGAGCAAAAGCAAAGACTAAAATCCCAGTATGGTCTGAATGAAGAGATCATTCCCTCCCCTCTCTTCATAGCAGATTCACTTAAGATTACTTACCCTTCTACGGCGCAATAAAAAGGACAATTAAACAGGCCGAGTCTTTGTCAGGAATAGAGCTACTGATTCAGTTTTATGTTTCAGAGGCTTACAATGTGGTTTTTTTTTAACCTCCAAGTTTCAACTCTTGTCCTTTTTTTTTTTACTCGCTCAATATGAAATGAAAACAATATGACGCTACAGCACATGTACGGCAAGGAATCTGTACTCGAATGTGGAAAGCTCTTGTGTGAATGCATAACATGTCTGCAGGTCTGCCAACTTTAAAAATACTAACCAAGTGAAAAAGTGAAGAAAGGCACTCTGGGAATGTTGCAGGCAAAAATGTAGCAACATCAAGTCTTAAAGAATCCATGATCCACCCAGACTCAGTCAATCATGTGTAACACCCTGAGAGGGGTTACTTGAGGGCTCATTTCTCCATAGCAACAACTATGGCTGATGAAGCACCAGCTCATCATGAAGACACAACATTCCAGTTGGTAATCCATGCATCTACAGTCTTAACATCATAACTCAGTGTCACCAAGCTGTTAGATTACTATCCTGTCCATGGATACCGGATAACCGATGAATCCTAGTTCGCCATTTCATTTGGTCATGGCAGAACATGTTATGAGAGAAAGCGCAACTGTTCATTAAGATCTGTATGGGATAACGAAGGAGACTATAAAAGCCAGCTCAGGGAGTTAGCTCACGGTTGCCTTGCTTTATTAAATCTACACCGCTTTATATACACTAATAATACCTTGGGTTCTCAGCGTGATCTACAAATAGCTGTTTTCACTCAGGATCTTTGGCTTCAATCTGAAATTAATGTAATCCAGTGACTTGATTGACATCTGGATCTTAACCCACGGTAGGACCTGTAGGACAATTTTGGGTATACAAGTATATTGCCAAACACCTTTGGGTCACTAGTGCAGGAGCACATGGAGTGAATGCATCAAGTGGCCTTTACCACCCATGACTTTCAAATTTTGGAAACAACTTTAAAATAATGAAATTATGCCACTACCAAAACCTACCGAAGAGGTAACCTACCTAACTTTATCCTAACATGTTACCATTACAATCTTTAATATATTTGATTATTTTAAAGTGAAATCTGTTACTGTGCATCACGTAACAAGACAGCTGTTTTTTTATTTTTGTCCTGTTTTACCAAAAAGTAAATTATATTGTCTTATTATCTGCCTATGTGGTTATTTTTGCTGTAACTATATTCCAATCTGCCCCATCTCCTGCAGTTAAAGAGCCCTAATGCTAGCTGATATGAAGGACACTAACCCTCCAGAGAGACAATCCCTGCAGAAGAAATGCATTCTGCAGCTTCTTTCAGTATTATTTATGTCTGGAAGACCTCCTCTAGACAAATGGTTGCCATATGGAGAAGTAAAGATGGTTCTCTGCTTACAACTGGTTTTCTTATTTAATTATATACCAGTTTAAAATATCCTTTGGAGATTTGTTTTTCTATTGTTTTATTTGTCTTTTGGAATTGAACTAATGAGTGTTGTGAACTGAGTGCAGTGTATTTGTGTTCAGCAGACATGGCTTCTCTTAGTAAAGGGCTATCAGAAGAGCTGGGGATCTGCACTAAAGTCGCTTTAACGGTTAACACGAAGCAGTGTGCAGCTGCTTTTCATTCCCCCCACTCTGAGGATTAGAGAGATCAGTAATAAAAAAATACAATGAACTGAGAGCTTTAAGTGAGATGGGAATGAGACCACAGGTGCTTAGTCCCCAGACTTATAGAACAACATTTTAATATCCAGAGAGAAACTTTGTCTGATTTAACTGGAGCTGGACAAGTAGTCTATGTCATCTGTGCCTGGCTTACTTAATCTGGCTAATTACCCATCATGGTGAAAAGCTGACTGAAACTTCAATATCATGTATGAAAAGTGATAGAAAAGTAAAAACCCTCCTCTCTTGCTGAGTTCTTAACAGTTGTGGGTATGTTTTCCAGAACACACCAGAGTGTCTTCCTAATGGGGGGACAAGAAGTTTCTAATAACGCACAGTGCGTACTGTGCACTTGTTATGCGGGAACTGTCACTGATGTGCATTATCAAAAATGATCAAGCTTTTGCTAATGGATGTTGTTATCTATCAATGCGGGTCTGAACAGGCAGAGACGTACAGTAAAGGAGCTGGTGACTAAAAGTTTAACTGAACATGAAATGCACAAATAACATTGAAAGAAAAGTGAAGACACCGCATTCAAAATATTACTTTTCCCTGTCCATCCTACTTGTCCTCAAATGGTGCTGTTGCAAGTATAAAAACCCCTATAAAGTCATGTCCCTCAGGGAACAGCTGTGGCAGTTAATCCCCCTGGGCTTTCCCCTCGAATCTCCCTTCCTTCCTTCCTCCATCCCTCTCTAATGGCTCCCTTGTTCCTGCTGGACAAAACCAGCCCTTTGTGGCTGCTCTCAGAGCAACATTAAAAACAGGAATAGGGAAATTGTAAACAGGAGGCTTTTGGCCTACAGGCCAAGGCACACACTAGGCCTCTGAGGCCTACTTCATGCTAAGCAAAGAAACAGACCTTTGTTGCTAGGGGGATTAAGGGCTGTGGGATTTCTGAGGCACTGCACAGGCATTCAGCCAGGCTGAAGCAGGGGCTTTGTAAAAAGATACCTGCATTATATATCTGGAAGCGGAAATCATTTATACTATTTATACAATCTTGGTAATGTGATATTGTTCGACTGTAGAACAGGCGTGGTGACACACTAGTCAAACCACCTGAATGGCAGTTTCTGCTGTGCCTAATGAATGGTAAAACAGTAGCTTCTGTTCACCAAACAAATCAAAATCACGGGTATTGTTCAATGAACCGAAAAAAAACACTCTGAGTTTTATTAGCATTTATTCATAATTTTTCCGTTATGCATTTGGCCAATTTTTTTTAGCTCACCTCAATGTTAAGCATCTTTGATTGTTTTTATTAATTGTCATGGGGTGACAAAAAAGCCAAAGTGCTTGTCATAAAAGGTGATACAGGGATTCCAGAGCAGGGTTCTCTTCCACTCTCGTAAAAGAAACAGATTGTTATTTTTTAAATTATTCTTTTCATTCAGGTACACGCTATGGCTCTGACAGAATCCCTCAGCTTTTATTTCTCCGAGACAAAGTTCTGTCTGCCCTTGCACTTCATCGCCCAGCCATGACCCCACAGAAGCGGGAAATTGGTCTGCTGATAAGGGGCTTCTGGTTCTAACAAGATTCCCACAGTGGAGCCCAGGGAAGCCACTTCTTCCACTGCAAACTGACTTTCCCTTTATATGCTTCAACACCTATCCCAGACATCAAGGCTCAATTATTCCTCAGTCTCCTCACACTGGCTGTGTGGGATGAAAGTAACTAGGCAAAGATAGATAACAGCTCTGATCCAAAATGAGTAAAAAAGGGCTTGCCCACAAGACTAGCTTAGTAGTACAAAAGCAAAAAAAACCCTGACATAATAAGCATCCTTATGAGTTATACGTTAAACATTAGAAGGAAGTGCACTATGAAGAATATTATTAATATTCATATACAGAATATGAAATATCATTGCCATCAGTTTCATATAAGGAAACAACGCAATCTAACTTGAACAATTTAAAATGAACATTGATATAATATGGTGTGAAATGCCTAAATTGAGGGCATTTGTTGTATTTAATGGTGAATTTGTGTGTTTCTAATTTTTTTTGCTTTTGTTTTTTTAATTGGATTTGTTTTGCTTTGTTTTACTTTGTTTTGAATGGTACGATGAATAGCAATATGTAAAATACAGATCATTAACATGAGACTGATTTTGTTTTTCTATGTTGCACTGTTGCAGGGAAACTACTGAAGCACAGCCATCACAAATAAATGCTGTATAAAGTGTCTCCATCTGTCATGCACTGATAGGCTTTTTGTTCTGAACCCACAGTGGAAGTTGCGTGGTCAGTCTTACAGATAGTGAAGAATATCCTGAGATTCCCAGATGAAATATAAAAACTTCCTGTCAATCTGCTCTAAAAGGACATCTGCTACCTCAAGGGGTTTAAGACCAATTCTTACTTGGAACTGTGGTCTTGATCTTGTGTGAGTCACATGCACATATTAGATTACATGACTGTTCTTTGCTCAACTGTTAGGGGCTTGTGTAGTTTTTTGCTGTTAATTTTTAATGGTAATTCTATTTTTATTTGCCAAATTTAACTGCACATTGGTGGTGGTGGAGGGGAGTCCCCATTACCTGTAAAAGCGCTTTGAGTGGAGTGTCCAGAAAAGCGCTATAAGTGTAAGCAATTATTATTATTATTATTATTATTATTATTATTATTATTATTATTATTATTATTATTTAAAAAATTATATGATGGGCCACTTAAAAATACATTAACGTCAACAAACGAGAGTAAATTTGTGAAAGGGAGTTTAAAAATGTTAAGGTGATAGTGTGTAAGATAAAAGTCTAATGAGCTTTACTGAAAGGCAGTAACATACTACATATTGAATAAAATACAATATATTATGAGTAAACAAGATTACTAATATAGATCGCACACAGAACAAAGTATTGACAGGGCTTTAATGGTCCATTCATCACCAATAGCAGTAAAGAAATGTTTGCATACCTTCTGTCAAGTTCTTCAATCATGTTCAAAATGGTAGGTAATGTCTTAAAAGTTTCCTTAATTGTCTGATTTATGGTAGGAAAGATGTACTGTTGTAGATTTCAGGACTTTTTCTAAATATGCTGTTTTGTTTGTCTTATGCAATGTGAAAGGAAATCATCCAAGAGTCAAGTAAATAATTAGTTAAACGTATTGGTAATTTCAGGTTAGAACCACTGGCATCCTTCTTTGGACTTGCTACTTCATTTCCTGTTACGAAAACAGGGATTATTATTGTGCTGTCAGATGAGATGTCCTCTATACAAAGTGTAACTGCAATCCATTTTGTAACCAGTCAGTGAAAAAGCTGACTAAGGTTGAAACATTATTAAAGTATGTGAGGTGGAAAAAAAACCTCAGGTGACTACAAAATAACAAATAAGAATAATAGTTCTCCATATTTATACCTTCAGATAAGGTACATTGGTGAAGTGAAAATGAGAGAAAAGCCAATGTTCAGCATTAACAGTGGATTAAAGATTTGTAAACTTGAATTAAAAGGAAGGAACAACGCAGGGACGTGATATTATTCCTCTGTACTGTACATAGCTGTGCATCAGACCTACTGTACGCTATTTTTTCAGCTAGGATAAGCAACATCATGCCTACATACCAATCCATATCCAAAATCCATAGCAGCAGATAGCTAAAACTATTTTACAATTGATACAACTGTACATAGACTGAAAGTTCTCTGTAGTGTCAGCAAGTGTGCTGTAACCTTTTGTTTTTTAAGGAACTGAAAATGACCCCCTCCCAAAATCCTAGTTTCTGATGGAACGATGTTTGGTATTTCCTCTGCTCTCCAGAACAAAGGACACGATACACACAAATTACATGTAGCACAGTGCTCAGCTATGGCGAGTGAGAAAGTCCCTTGTTTTCAAATGGCAGTGGAACAGAATACAAAATGAGACGGGTTAAGCAGAGTCTTTCATGAAAGACATCAAATCCCCTTTGAGGATTTTTGCTCTTTTTTCATCTCACTCTTGCTGTCTGATTCTGATCTTTCCATTCTCTTTCTCTCCGTGCTTTGAACTCGACTGCTCTTTGAAGGAAAGTCATAAAAAAGCACTTTATTGAGCCTCTTCTCTTTGATGAGATTGTCACTTTATGAAGAGTTCGAACCTTCACAGGAAGGCAAGTTCATGCAACAGAAAGGCAGAACAGGGCCAGTCAGACAGGCTGTGAAGCCCAGTTCAGTGTTCTGCAAGCACACTGGGGGGTACCACCACAGTGGCCTATGTGGTGACGTGGAAATATTATTGCAATTCCCTTGAAATGTTGTTCATGTTTCCTGTCGTGATCACAGTTTTGGAGGCATGACTGTGGTTGGTTCCCTTAAATTTGTTTGTTGTTGGTTTTTTTTCGTGTTCATAGCAAGTGGGTTGGAAACAAATGGAACATCCCTCAACATTCTTTGAATACCTTCTGGCTTATTACTTTATGGTTCATTAATAGGCATGAGACACAGCAGTGACAACAGGAAGTGTTAAGCATCGTTGTTCCACATTCCTTCGCTATTAGAGATGCCAGAGAAAGACTCTTGCCTCTGAAGATCACTGTATTATCTAAATACTACACAAAAGCACTAGGAGAGGCCTCATGTGCTGCACAAATTATTAAGTCCTGCAAATCTAGGGAAATAATTATTTAAGCAACAGTCCTCCTGAATTAGAAAACGTGAACCCTACAGCTGTTTTTGCCAGCACATTGTAGAGCACAAAAGCAGCACAGTAAGATGTAGGGGTCCAAATGTACCGACAAGAATTTCTTCTTGGTGTTTACTGATGAGTGGTCAAAACATTAAGTCGCTTTTTTTGTCTCTCTGCAAACCATGCTGGGATACTGGTAAAGTTGTTCATGAATAAGAGTCAACTGATGTCTTACTACTGATTCTCAAAGCATGGGCACTATATAACTTGGCGCTGTACTGAAAAGAAAGTCTGACCTGGTTGTTCTTTTTTACAAATAACAAGGAAAGGTGATTTGCCACTCTGGCACAGAGCCGGGATAGGGTTTGTTGTTTCAGGCGTCATGTGTCAGAGACCCATTCAGTAGAGGAAGTGTCCCATATCATACAGTTAGCTTATCCATCAAAGGCCCTGCTATTTGGCTACCCACCTTCCCAAGCTCTCCCTCAATAAAGGGAAATGTTGTATCACAGACGAGAACAAATATCCGCTCCCACTTTCCCAGGCTTTTACCTGGCTGATAAGGTGAACAAAATAAACTGTCACTGACCGATCTGTGAAATGCAAGGCTGAGAGGCTGTGGGAAATGGTGACAATTTCAAAAATTTTACTTCAATTGAGTTTATTGTATATCTTCTTAGCTCTGGATTTTTGTGTATTATTGAGAATAGCATGCTGTATTTCTGAATTCTGAAATATAATTATACGTCATGTATTACGGGATATGACCTATGATTTTAAATCTTCTATGGCCCTTCTTTTTCAGACATGGATTATACCACAATCACACTCTAGAAATGTGCTGCAACAGCTGTTAAATACAGATGAAGGGGAAGATGTGGTCCCAACAGTGCAAAGTAAGGGAAAAGTAAATAATTATGACTCATGGTTTCACCTGAAGTTAGTGCTGCAAAATATGTGTGGTTTAAAAGAAGCAAGCAACTCACTGCTTCCCAACTTCCTTGAATACTTAGCATGAAACCCAAATGCACATCCAGACTCAGCTGCATGTAGCAACACATGTTAACAGATGAACACATTTCTCTTTGGAACTGAGGGAAAAGGTTGAAACTCAAAATTGGCAAGAAAGACATAGGAAATATTTTCATAGTTTAATTTAGCAAGGGAACCTTTAAAATAGCGGCAGTGAGTCACATTTTTAGAAGCTAGAGGGCTCACATACCACATGTGCCTGTGATGCTAGAATCAACATTAAACAGAAGACAAATGGCACTCTCATGTATGAACTGCTGTCAGCAGTCTATCTCCATGTGATGTCCCACCGTAAAAGCTGATGCCAAGGAGGTGTGATGCTCTAACGAGAGGCTGTGGGTTTTTTCTACGTGTTTTTTCAGGTGTCCAAACTTGCCGGCTCCCAGCTGGCCTCAGGAAGCAGCCCACAAGCCTGTGTTGGCAGCTCATTAGCCCCAGATCAAAGGCTTTCTTGCTCGAAGGCAATGATGAGAGTGGGGGTGCAGTACTGAAGTTGTTCTTACGTTATTACCACTTGCTGGGCTCTTAAATCTGATGATTGCAAACAATTAGCTCACACAGAAGGTACAGAAGGTGAAAACAAAAGAAACTTCCATTTGTGAACTACATGTAAGAGGACAGAGATGTCTGCACCACAAAACTTGATAATAATGATTAAGCTGACATTAAAAATGGCAAAAGCTTTGTAATTTACTATACACCATTGCCTGTATGTAAACATGGAAGTATTTTAAAGCTATGCACTGCAATGTCATAAATATGAATCTCCTTCAATTTCACTCCTATCTTTACAGTCTATTGGTTGTCATCTAAATGTCCTGAGTTGCTCATTAATCATCACTTTAAATGAAAAATTGTTTCCTCTTCTAAGGATGTTCAGGTTGATTTCAATATACAGTATGCTCTGGTCATCTACAGCTTGAAACAGCTCTTTACTTCTGAACAAATCTGCATTTTTAAGGCAATGTGTTGATCTCTCTTTTCTGGTTAAGTATAAGCCAAGTCCTGCTGAATGAGTACAGTGTCAATGATCATATGCTAATAAATGTCATTGACTCTCCGGTCTCTCTCCTTAATATGGCTGATTAATATGCATATAAGGGCTTTTACCACTATTTCCTCATTTACCCATTACTGCAATATTTATATGCAATTCAGGATATTAAATAAATTGTCATATAAGTTGGAGGAGTGCAGGAATCGAGCATTATAATTCTGTTCTTTTAGGCTACTTAAACACTTCCACACATTGGGGAAAAGGCTTAGCATTCTATCTTGTGCAGAATCCTGAATTTTAGAATCCACATCTTTATATCTGCATTGTAAGTAAAGTGTCCTTCCTTTGTGATGAATATACGCATTACCATACAGCAGAATAGGTGGTAGTTCCTACAGTATTGTGACTATGTAGGTGAAACATGAATTAAGAAAAAGGATTACACTTTCCTAGTGGGTCAGCTGGAATCATACTTTTATCTCAATGAAGATTTCTAGACACTAAAGACCCCTTGAGCAAAGACGGAATTTTCTATAAGGGATAATGACAACACTGTGATCTCGGGGCTGTATAATTGATGTTAGAAGGCAGCACTTTTGTTAAGCCAGGCTAGCTTTTGTGCACTTATTTTCCCAGCACAACAGGAAGGAACTTGGAGACAACTGCTTTTAAGAGTAGGCAGAGCAATTTAGCGAGGGTAAATATAAACGTTACTGCACAAAAAGAAACAGCCTACCAATTCTTTAGCAAAGTGAGAAGAACTCAAACTGCTGGAGAGAAAAGCAGACAAATCAGGAAGTCTGTATTAAGAAATCCAATTGGTCTGCTAGGCCATGCCTTCTGTTCCTGACAGTACCAAATATTTGCCTGTAGGTGTTGGCGGTGCTTTACAACATTTGTATTGATATTGTACAGTATGTCACAGAGCTGACATAATTAATGTTGAGTCAGTTTTTCTAGAGCGCTCAGGCCTCATGTTAAATTTGGAGCTTTGTGATTAAGTTCTCAATATGAGACAAAACTGTAAGTATCCAAAAAAAGTTTTCACAAATGGGAGGGTTGCTCTGCAGTGAATGGAATGCACAGAATGTGTGTGCTCTGGATCGAGCCTGACCCTCATGATGCTGGACATGCTTCATTTGCAGTCTTTTTCTAGGGTGAGAGTTCACCCACGGTCCTGCATCATCACTAGAAACAAGTCTTCCCTCCTAAAGAAAAGTCACAGGTCTTTTTTTTTTCTTTTGTAGGCTTTACTTTCTCTGCAACTGCAGGGGAGACTGGGCAGCGTCAATCCAGTGGCTAACTTGTATATAGTATATGCTCCAAGACAGCCCAAGATCTCCACCAAGGAGTTTCCCTCATGAAAATAATTTTCAGAAGAGATCATTCAAAGTGAGAATTAAACTAAGCCGATGCTCAATCTCTGGAGGAATTTAAGTTTATCTTAATTAACGGGTAAGTTTATATCCTTCCAAATTTACAGTAATACCATATTTAAAACTGGATTAATCCTGCTCAGAAAACATAAAATTGTTTGTGAACTAGAATACACACTGCTTTAAATTATCATAAATATTCTCAAAAGATCTCCAGGTGTTTTACTCCAGAGAACCATCCTTTCCGTAACACAATGAAATAATCAGTTGACAAAATAAAGTTTGACAGATCAAAGCCTTTTTTAAGAAAGCTGTTGGAACATCTTAAGACCCTCTAATTAATTACTTACCACAAGAGAATGTTTTAAAGGATATTTCCACTTGTGATTTGTTTTATCACAAAGTACAATTTGTCTTATCCTTTTATTTGTAGATTGATTCTAGAACTCCAGGGAATTCACACAAACCTGTCATGTCTGGGTACAATTATTTGGTCTTTGTGGTCTAGTTTGCTCTCTTTCAATTGTTTGCAACAATAAATAAACAAACAAATGTGTGTTGCATTCACATATTTGGAGAAAATATGTTGACACTCGAACTAGGTGCACAGTAAAATATGCAGAAACCAAAGAATCTTAACAATATACAACTTATTCTAAAGAACTGAGAATATTCAGAAAAACTGATTTTGCCTCTTCCAGACTGTAAAATCCATGTATATTTGGGAGGAATGTTGTGTTTATAGATCTAGAGTTTACAAACCCTAATTAATTTAGCATCAATTCACTTTTCATTTTAAATAGCAGTTATATCCAATATCCTCTGCTGTTGGCTAATTTCCTCCATGTAAGAGCTAAGAGGAAAATAAAAGTTACATGGGTGTGACTGTGAAACTTAATAACACAATGAGGTAAGAAATGTAAGAATATAGTGTTTTTGGTCTATCAGATCTTGCTTTTTTTAGTATGTTGAAGCACAAAAAATGCAACACTCAGGTCTAACTGATTTAATAATATATTTAAAGCTCAAATATCAATCACAATCACAGAAAATGTGAACAAAACTCCTGAAGAGTTTTCTGTATGAAATGTGACACACTGTGCAGATGAAAACATTGGAAAGTTCAAATTCATGGTGATATGCCAGAGCATTAACAGAGTCCTGACAGTGATGATGGATAGATCTGATCACCTCTGGGCAGATCGCTGTGAGGTGTTCTGCCACTCTTCTTGCCAAAGGCATTAGTGTGTTGGTCCCACAGACATTGTATTGGAATCAGGTGAAGGGGAAAACAAGATCCCAATTTTTTTTCCTGTAGAGACTGATAGTCTAGCACTAGGCAGTCTTGCATTACTTTGCTAGAAAATTGACACTTCTGAAAGCCGTTTGCAGAAATGGAAAAACTGTTGGCTCAAGGACTGCAGCAACCTCTGAACAGCAAGGTTGCCCTCAATCACCACCCTGTGAACACAACAGTCAGCATAACGCACACCACAAAGTTTCCACACAAGCTGTACTCCATCAGGCCTATCATGAGCAAAACAGTACTCATCAGTAAACAAAATACTCCACCACCCTCCCTGCTACCACCTCAGATGTTCTATGATGATTTAGCCTCTCAGGTGTCGACACATTGCTCCTGAACACTCTCCAAGAATGCAAATTATTTTCATACAGATGGAGAATTACAGTTATTGAATCATGCCAAAGCATGATAAGGAAGACCCGATGATCTGCATTACTGAGGTAGGGCCTGATCATATCTTTCACTGTCCTTGCATTCATTAAAATTGGGTCTTTCTGAATGCTATTTATCCTGATGTCAAATGTATTTGGTGTCAATTTTAACTCACCTCAAAAATCCTGAGCACATGGAGGATTTATGGAATCACATGTTTTCAGTTCAAGTTCTTAACCAAAATGCAGCTCCACACAATCAATAAAACTTGCTGCTCACTCTTTAAAATGTCAATCACATCATGAGCTACTGACATAATACCTAGAGTGCTGCATTTGTACAAAAATTCTAAGCAGAGAAAGATGTGTAAGAATTCTATACTTCCTAAAAAACATTAGAAGATTAGAAGAGCTCATTAGAATTCCATCTGAAAAACAAATCCACTTTATCCCACATCTATCACATATTCTCATTGCAGTGCACCTTACGAAATATGATAAATATCAAATACCATCTGTAGGGAATTTTAAAGAAATTATTTTTTTCCACAAATCTTAAGCACCTTTAGGGCACAAATTTCAGTGGAAACAACCTGCGGCCCCCTTCTACCCCTCCCCCCCCCCCAACACCCCTGCAAAATACACAAACACACCTTCTGACAAACTTTGAAAACCTCTCTTTCTGCAGGACCAGGAAGTAAATATTTGTAGAGTTGGAACTACTTGACTTACTTTTAAGATCTTTTTTATTCAGTGGAAATTACCTTTTAAAAGTATAGCTAAAGACAAGGCTGTTATGGTTTCTTATCAAAGGCGGAAAAGGACTTTGCCTTGGATGTTTTTATATATAATTTCCTACTTGTTTTTTATTTCACTAACAATAGCAAAGCATTTGCTAGCACAACATTATTTTCTAAATTATCAAATAAAATACCTTTAGTTATAAAGTCCAAATGTGCGGTCTGTTTCTTTTTCCTTCTTCTAGCACAGTTACTACTGTGTAGAAACCTGTGTATTTTTGTTTTCAACATTACTTTTTATGTCTTTTTCTCTTTCCCTGTTCCTTGGCACTGTTGCTTGTCATTTGGTGCTTTCTGTAGTACATTTCAACAGAGAGAGAGAAAGTGAGAAAAAAAGCAGTCCTTTCACAAGTTTATGCTTGGCTGAGGATATTAAAAAAATCTTCCACTCAGCAGTGTTGCTTTGAACTGTGTGCAGAACTGGAGCACATGCAAGGGAGACAGACAGCTGCAGAAAAGTAAACCCAAAATTGGTGTATCACAAGCATGGAATGTATAAGCAGCTATGTACTAGGGTGATACCTCTCTTCAGTGAGGCATACAGCACGTGAATGGTGTGAAAAAGCTTATAGGAGCTACAAAGGTTTATTCAGACTGAAAAACAAACAAACAGCTGAAGAGCTTTCCTTGCCTTTGATGACGGTCCCTGCTACACAAGGCACTGTTTACCCAAGTCCTAATCCCATTCCCAATTGCTGTTCATCAACTATGAATAGACAATGTTGCATAAGGAGCAAAAAAAAAAAAAGAATTTTATGCAACAGCTTCAGAATCCATACGTTTCACAAAAGACTAAAGGGCTCTCACTATTTTTAAGTCGGATCTTCTTTTTAAGATCACACCGCGTTTAAACAAATCAGTTGTTTTAACCTTTGGTTTAACCTGTAGCTCTGAAACGCTCGCAAAGAGGCTGGATTTATTGATTTAGATAGGCCGCCGACTTGGATAGAGAATGACCGGCCTGCTCCGCGGGTCGTTTCAATGAACGTCCTGAGGCCGATAAATACTGGAACGTAAAAAAAGTGGTGAAGGCTTTTTTTTTGCGTGAAGCAACAGCTGATCAAAAGGAAGCTTAAGCCGTGTGAAAATGCAGCGTTAATAAGCTTCCTGTGTTGTTGCATTTTGCGTATTGCTCCACAAGACAAGACACCTCGTTTGTCCGATGGCTCAGGTAGCGATTTCTGTAACTGTTTATTCCATAACTATGCTCAAATACAGCGTCCTACAAGTAAATCGGTCTCGTTATCATTCTTATGATATGATTAATGACAGAAACATGCTTTGTTGGTGTTCTTTTCAACAATTTATTTGTCATAACATTGCAGGGCTTCAGATTAAGAAAAAAAAGGGGGTTTAAATAAACTTTATTAAGGGCTCCTGCCTGGGGCGACCAAACAGGGGCTGGTTTTTTTCACACCTCGCTCCTCATTGGAGGCCTATCCCATTCCGCCCATCTGGCTTTGGAGTTGTGATTGACAGACACCTCCTGTTTAAAAAAGTACCCGGGTCTTCCAGGAAGAAAAAAAAAAGGTGGATGAGCTCAGGTGGTTTGTTTGGGAGCATTAAAGGCACTTTTTCTACAATCCAAAGCTGTTACAGCGAAGACCTTTTCCTTGAAATCCAGAAGGTGTGCCTAGTTACAATACTCAGATTGTGGTAAGACTTCCTAATTTATAGAATTATATACGTATTTTTAGGTTTATAACAAAACACCTTAAATTTCAACGCTATTTCGGACGCAGTACTGTGAAGGAGATATTTCGCAACGGGGAATCAAGCAACTTCTTGCGAAACCTCTATAGATTTCGCCTTTTCTCTCAGAACTGATAGCTGAAATCCCTGCTGTCAATTGCTACTTTCCTAATCGGAATCGTTGCACCTGCGTTTTAAGCCCCCCCAAAACCCGCAGCTTTAAAACAAAAGGTGAGGTGACAACTTAAATAACGTTGACATTAGTTAAAAAGATCGTCTGACAGTTACTCTCCAAATGAAATATCTAACCCGCGATATAGTCCTTGGGGGGAGGGGGTAGACAGTGGGATGTTTTAAAGGAAATTTACAGTCATTTCCTCTGTGTGGTTTCGTTACAAATCAACAACATCCTGTTCTTTTGTGAGCCGCAGAGTCGCTTCCAGTTCCAGCTGCCTGCCTGAAATAGTTTTCAGAGCGATGCAGAATGATTTTGAAATGCTTAGGAAACGGGGGACCTCACGTAGAGATGACAGTACATCGCTGCAAAAGTGCATGTAAGGGAAGACAACTCTTTTGAAGGTAGAAGCGATTACCCTAGTTAAATTGCAATAATAGAAATGTAACGGTTTGCAATTAAGTTATAGACTAAATTGGACATGTGGTTTTTATTTGAAAGACAGCTTTGTCTGCTTTTAGAAGAAATAGTCCATTGCACCTGCATATAACTGTTTTGCCTCAATTGGGAACTAAAAATCTATGGCTTATCAAGTGCAGCAGGCTGAAAACGTGGTTTTCGTTAATGGCTCTGCTAAAATGACACGAGAGGTGTACAAGCCATTCGTCTTTCCTAATGTAAAGAGTTTATTTGACCTACTTAAGTTTAAAGAGGAGAGCAATTGGCTTCTGAGGAGTTTAAAGTCCATCCAAAACGCAAACTAGGAATTAATTCAATATTTTGTTTTCTTGCGAAATTCAGTCCAACTTTAAAACCAGCGAAACGGACAGGTTACACGCGTCTAGTGATTTGATGTTTCTAGATCATGTTATATAACAGCTCTGCAGTCCTGCATTGCGTTTGCCACTCTGGCAAAACCTAAACTGCTGCCTGTGAGGTAGGATTTGGTAGGCCGGTACGTTTAGTTTTGGAATAAAATACTTTTTCATATCGATACAATCTTTGAAAATATTTCCATTGGGGGAAAAAAAACTCAAGCGGAAAAGCACGCGAACAAAATTCCAAATGAATGCACATACAGCGTTGTAGACATCTTGACATGATTCAATATGATAGCATGTATACAGAACACAATAACGCGCAAAAGCATGCTGATGTATTTAATTGTTTAATTTGGTTTAACAACGTCCTGAATACACCGCGTTCGTTTTCCGGAAATTAACGTACATTATCGGTCAAAAGGCTCCTGTGGGGTTGAATGAAAGGCTGAATACATAAATAAATAAGTAGCGTGGCGTGAGGTACATAGCCGCCCCATTCATGTAATCTGCTCTGACATTGCCCTTGTGAAGGAAAGATCCCAATCCTTCCATTCATGAAATCCGGATCCTCCCATTCATAAAAATTTAGCCCCCGCACTTGCGCGCTGAAACGCTATGCCCTCCCATTCACAAAAAATCTGAAAGCGCATCTGCGCAGTATGGCAATCACCCTCCCATTCATAAAAAAGCCATTTTCCCAAGCAGTTGCAACATCGTAGCAAAAAGCCCGAGTCCTCGCTGCACTGCAGGTCAAGTCGACTGCGATCGCGGGTTTCTCTTGGTGGTTTTAACTTGGACCGATAACTTTGGAATACATAGCAACCAAATAAGGGAATGCGTTGTTTTTTAACAAGTAAGTGTATTCTTAAATCTTTTGGTAATAATCGCGCTAGGGTTTAAAAGAGAGATGATAACTAACCTTATTTCAAAGTGCAGTATTGTAGGTAACATTTCAGATTCTTTCTAGTTTCTTGTATTCAATTAAATATCTATCGCCCGGCATTTGGAACAAGCTGTTCCTTATTTGCGCTTTATGTCAACATTTAACTATGGAATCTACCATTCCTAGAACTGTCTATACACGGATGAATGAACAAGCAGGTCGAAATGGGAAGCTCTGTTACATCTTTAATCATTTTACTTTCTCTTTATCAACCTCATTTTTTTTTGCGAGGTAAGATCCTGAGCGGTTTTTTTTTTACCCACAGAACCTGGCGTAGTCGACCATTTGCATGTTATTGGGGATAACATTACATTATTCTCATCTACAGTATTTATAGTCGTTTATGACGAAGCGTAAGTCAGGTGGAGCTGTCGTTTCTCTTGTGTTGAAATCCCAAATCGTATAAATAAGGAAAAAATACGTATCTTTTTATTGAATCCAACCTGTACGTCTTCTTGCTGACCTTTCTTTATGCTCTCTGAACAGCATGAGTCAAAATGCGGAATGCACAGAAAGCCACATTAAAGAGATACTCGTAATGTTTTTTAAATGAATACGAACTATTCTCTCTTCTATCTAGCTCTTTGTATAAAAAATTATAACCTCTACGATTCTACGATTCTACGAAATCTACGATTTTTTCCCCTCGACAAAAGGCGGCGAATTGAAGACTAATACTCTTTGCCCTACGTTTACGCTATCGCATGGAGTACATGTTATAGTCTACCATTTACATGTTTAATTTAAAGCTTTTATAAGAGTATAGCGCAAAGTGGTTATTAGTGTTTCAAAATGTATTTTTTTCCATAAGTTGTGCCACCGAGAATTTCTTTTCGAGGTTTAACAATATTTACTATTAAAACATCTACTGAGAGGATACGTTTTTGTAATTGAATAACAAAACACATTTTACGCAAATCTTTACATTCCATAAGTTTATGGATATAATAGGACGATGATCAAGACTAAATATTGGCCTCTATTTCAGTCACCGGTTTGCTATTTAAATTGTCAGTTGAAACAAGTTTTAAATATTCACATACAAATCTTCCAAAGTATAGCTTTTCTATATTCGCCACTAATTCAGAATTCTGCACTATTTAAGATTTATATTTGTATTGGTATAGACAAGCATGACCAAAAAATGCTAAATATAGCAATACAATTTTGCAGACGTGATGAAAACGCTTAATTTCGGTTTGATTAACTCTTTTCGATTTACTTTTGAAAAACACTTTTTGAAATTTCATTATTTTCATCTTTTACATTTTTGCATATGACTAAACGGTGGAGTCCCGAGGTTTAAGACCAAAACAACGCAAAGATTCCATGAAAGGTTGTTGAGGACCCACTAGCACAAAATTGGGGTGTATAAACAAACAAAGCACTTTTTCCACTTCAATTTCAGAGAGGCAGGAAGCCTCTTTAGGAAGATATGAGAATCGCATAAACGCTTAAGGTAGTTCAGGTACATCTGGATTGACAACCGCAATCGGTGACGGAAATAGCGTTGTCCTGGAACAATACTTCTTAGTTAAATCGTTCCAATTAAGACAGCAGCAGCAGCAGAAGAAAGATAGTTCCTTCATTCGGTCTGTGTCTGAAGATTCTTTTTAGGTAATGACTTACGGTAAGCCCTTTCCAGCACACATAATATAGCTTGACACATTTTAAACCGTTTTTAATTTATACACACTCTACTGCTAAACAGTCAGAACATTAAGCTAATAATTGTAATTTTTCATATACATATTTTTAACGCCATATTTTAAACAGAAAAACATGGCGTGTAATGTAAACGACCCATAATGCAAATATGCAGACTCTTGCGACTTTTTTTAATACGTTACCAATTTAACTTTTTTTTTTTACAAAAAACACATTTATTTCTAAACCTTCTTTAGATAACGTAACTTACAACGTCTGTACGTGCTGTTTTTTAAAATAATCGTTGCCAATTGACTGAACAACGTAAGGGAGAGTACTTTTACATTTAATGAACCTTTTTATTAAAGACGAGGTTGAGGCCTGCGTCTGCGTTCTGAAACTAACAAAACTGAATTGGAAAAATACCTCGATTTGCATTTCAGATCTTAAAATCTGCGAATGTCTGTACTACAAAGATATTTTCATGTCCTGTGAGAGTAAATTGTTTCTACACTGGCTTGCTCAATAGCGAAGTTTGACAACCGCCTGGTTTGGGTTCTGCATGTGTGACATGGCTTACTCTCTTGTTGCAGGCTCTGTAGATGCTGAGCGCTGTGCGTGATATATGAAGGTCTCAGAACAACAGATGGAGTCAAGGGTTCCACAGCACATCCCTGGAGTCTCCTCTTCCATTATGGTACAACCTTTGCTGGACAGCAGAGTCCCCTACGGGAGGCTACAGCATCCTTTGACCATTTTCCCTATCGACCAAATGAAGGCGACGCACATTAAGAACGATTACATCGACAGCCCGGCAGTGGTGGTGGAGCAGCCGACGAGTCAAAAGGGCCTGAGGGGGACCCATGAGTCTCTGCTGGTGGTCCACCAGCAGCAGCAGCAGCATCACCACCACCACCACCACCACCAGAGGTGCGATCCCCACGACATCACTCACCCCTGGATCTCCTTCGGCGGGCGCCCCAGCTCGGTCAGCAGCAGCAGCAGCACCTCGTCGGACCAGAGGCTGCTGGACCACGCCGCCCCGCCCCCCGTGGCGGACCACGCCTCCCCGCCCAGGTCTGTGAACGCTCAGCCCAAGTCTCTGGCCCCCCAGCCTCTGGACCTCAAGGCCCCTGCCCCGCCGGAGGCCGCGAAAAAGCATGCACCCCTGTGCGAGGACTGTGGGAAGTGTAAGTGCACGGAATGCACCTTGCCCAGAACCCTGCCCTCCTGCTGGGTCTGCAACCAGGAGTACCTGTGCTCCGCTCAGAACCTCGTGGACTCGGCCACGTGCATGTGCCTTGTCAAGGGAATATTTTACCACTGCACCAACGACGACGACGACGAGGGCTCCTGCGCGGACCGGCCCTGCTCCTGCTCCCACTCCAACTGCTGTGCCCGCTGGTCCTTCATGGGGGCCTTGTCCCTGGTCCTGCCATGCTTGGCGTGTTACCTGCCAGCCGTGGGCTGCGCCAAACTCTCGCAGAAGTGCTACGACAGTGCCAGCCGGCCCGGCTGCCGCTGCAAACCCCCCGCGCTGGCCTGCAAGGCGGCCAAGGTGAAAGCCAGCAGCGGACAGGGGAATCCCTCCTGATGGAGCCCGGTGCCCTGTCCGGTGTGTTCGGCATCGGAGAATCCCTCACGCTTCCGCCTCTATAAAGGCTTGTCTCCTTCCGCTGGATGGTAGCAAATATGGTACTTAAAGGGTTAAACTGTACGTTCTTATTATGCTAGAAGATTTAAAAAAAAAAACCTTCAAGAGCTGTTGGCTTTAAAGGCCTACTTAAACGTACGTCTTTAACGTGTTACAAAGACCAACGCAAAAAAAAAAAAGCGAAAGGCACAAGTTATGTTTTTGAACACTTTCTGCATTTTTCAACTATTTATTACCCATCAACATGAGACCCGTCTCTGTAGCTTAAGGATATGATATATTAGTATGTTTTAAATAAGCCTGCAAAGTAACAAACCCACAGTAGCTGAAAAGAAGCCAGACTGTCTCGATTGAAATGGGGAGGGGGTTGGGGGTTGCACCTGCTGCCTGCAAGACTGTCCCGGAATTTGATTTAAAAACTTTGCTGGACTGCCCTCCTGCAGGTTCCCCAAGCAAACGCAGAATTAACAAAAGTCTTTGCTGGTGTGAATTGTGTGTGATTAGAAGTACTCAACACTGCCCGCATCTCCTCTTTATGACAATCTCTATATAATTTTAGATTGCCGACTCTGTAGAAACGCAATCTGTCCAGAGACCAATGTACCTGTCTTATGCATCAGCTGTAGGGTCCTGTGTATTTATAAGCTTGTGATAGATAATAAAAGGAAGAATCTAATGGGAGACTATTGTGCGTCATGATAAATAAAGCGCATATGTTATAGGGAGATAAATGCAGCTCATAACGGAGAGACAGGAGTCAGTTGAGTTTGAAAGAGTCCTTATTTTGGAGTATGGAGTCCTTCTGAAAACCTTCACAGATAAATTGCCTTTGTTGATTTCCCCTTAAGCCTAAACTTGTCATAAAGTGGAAAGCCAAATCCTGTTTATGGTTTTAATAGTGAAAAGACTCCTCAGGGATGATTTAATTTACTCGTCATTAGAAGAGTTTTTTTTTTACATGGCTTTCATAAAGGAGACAAGATAAATTCAATGGACTTGATTTACTAGGCTTTGCACCAGGAGAAGAGCTGGCTGCATTGTAGACGAATCAGACGTGCTCAAGAATCCGTTAAAATGTTACACTTTATTTTCTTTAATGAATTAAAAATCATCAATGGTTGCAATTTCCTAAGAAGAAAGAGAGAAGCATAGTAAATCTGCACCACTTTATTTAAATTGCTCATGTTACTTGCGCAACCTCTACAGATCAAGACAACTCTAATAACGAAAGCAAGCACAGTATTAAGAAACAAGAACATGATGTCTGTTTCACATTAGTCTAAATAAATTTCCATGTCTACCACATTGTTTCACTACCGACCAAATTGTAACCCCTGCTGCTGAACTGTATCCATTGTTTAAAGTTTTGCTGTAAATATCCTGTTTTTTTTTAGAAAGTCTGTTTTAGTGCCTATAGTATGTCAGGGTTCAAGCCAAAGGAGTATGTTGCTTTTCTTTTTACTTTAAGGGATATTTTAGTTTTTAAGGTGCACTTGGTAACTGATTTGATTTTAATTGCTCTTAAAGGTACGGTATCCTTATAGCAGAATGATCCTATTTGACATTAAGGGATACTGTCTCTCCATATGCCCATTTAATGGAGAACGTTTTACCCTGTACTGGCTCCTGCAGTTTGTACAGGCCAATGTTTGTATTTATACACCGAAGAAAGCGTGTCAAAATGAGAGAAAACCACTGTTCCATCTCTTGAATGTTTGAGGCATTAGTATTTCGGAGTGGCAGTGCTCCGTTTTGTAATTCATTTTTAAAGTATATGCCAAAATAGAAGCTAAACACCTCTAAAGAAATTGCAAAAGTTTTTCTTTTTTTTTTAAAGAAATGACCTATGCAGGTGGTGTTTTTTTGTATATAGTTCTAAAGACTTTTTTTTCAGTATGTTCCTAAACCTTTTAACATAGTAATTTTAATGTACTGTAAAATTGCATGGTACAATATAGTGAATATTAGGAAAGGTTGGTGAGCCTAAGAAAACAAGACCGCTCTTTCCATCTCTAACAGCACTTGATTTAAAAACGGTGCTGGGTAATAAAAATACCTCTTTGTTTATGCTATTCATGCCTCATTACCTTGGAAGAGGCATGTCTAATTCTTAGTTCCTTCCCACCTCCGAAACCTTATATTCACGGAAACTGCTAAACAAATACAATTTCAGCTTTCTTGGAACAACTGATTTCCATTTCTGTTTGGCCTCATTGTCACATTTTCCAGTGCTGCATGACAAATACCCCAGGCTTGATTGACAAAATACAGCTGCATTACATAAACATTTCAAATCTATAAAGCCCCAATCTGTGCCCCCCCAACACCCAGCAAGGCAGGGTCTATCAGATACAAATTCTCTTTTCAGTCAGATGGTCTGCATCTTCCACGTTTGTTTAAAAAACGGAACATCAGCCTCTTTCAAGTTCAATGAGCAATTCATAAGTCAAAAAGTCCCCAGATGATGAAATGATCAATTTTCCAGAGCAAATTCAAGATTAAAGCATGTTTTCTGAAAGTTGCAAAGAATATTGAATAAACTCACTAGAAGGCTTTGTGGCATTTGTGAAGCCGTCAGAACTGCATTACAAAGGTTGTTTGCCCATTCAAAAATACTTCCTTGCAACTGGCTTGTAAAATTCTGTCCTAGCAATGTAAATGTCGAGAGAAAAAGCTATACTATTTCTTGTACAGAAAAACTCACATATAAAAGTTTTCCTTTATAGATATTTATTTTGAAGTTCTATTTTATATAGTATTTATTTTAGATGCCTACTATTGTTTGTGAAGAAATGTTTTAAAAAGCTTATGTTGAAAAACAGAATGTACAATGAAATAAGAAAATATATATTATTAAATATGGTGTGTTGCGTATTTATTTTCAGTACAATGCAATAGAAACCCTAGACACTTTTTTTCTAGCTGAATATGGTTTGATTTTTGAAGTAAAAAAGATTATAACACTGGCGAATGTCAAGAACATAATATGTTATGTTTTTGACACTAGCCATTCATCTATATCAACAGATTCATGGACGTCATGAAAACATTTAATATACTTTTCTATAATTGTGGACCTCTTCATTACAAAACTATTACTGGTGAATCTCAATGGTTTCTAGCAGAGCATAACTAGTTCTGTTCACTTGAGTAGTTATAGATCTATAATGGTCTCTTAATCAACAATCCCTTCTTTCATAAAGAAGCAGGTTTTTGAGAAACCAACGAGTGGATTAAGTATTCCAACATCCATTGGCAAAAGCTTCTTTGTAATCATTTGGTTTACACAAAATGCAATGGACACCAACACAGTCATGACCAATCAAGCAAATTCATCAAATATCCCAGACTGCCCTTTCTTTCTCAAGAATGTCCACATATTTGAATTAGTCAACATTCATTTACCACATTGTCTGTTACATTAGGATTTCATAGACCTATATGTGTGAGCATTTTTGTGCACTTATTTGTCTGGCTAAATTACAGACAATCCTCAGCCCAGACTACAGACATCCCCACTTCTGAAAAAACTGTTTAGCTTGGATATAGTGCCTAGATTAGAATGGCCCTGCTCCAGGAGCAACTCCAATAGTATGGTTTGACCTTGAGGACTGGTACTTGTGCAAATATAACCAGACCTTGGCAATGTACTAAGAAACATACTATGTGTTTAGGAGAGAACCATTCCTGGTAATGTGTAGTCTGTCAGCATTCAGAAGAGGTGCAGGACACCTCAGATAGCCGTGACAAAGATTCACTTTGTGTTAAGTGAAACCAGTTATTGATCAAAATCAAAATAATTCTGCAGTTTTGCCCCCCCCCCATATGATATTTATTTTAGCTTGTTTTAGGCCGGGGGGGGGAGGGGTCTAGGAATCTAGCAAACTCAGCTTCAGTGGGGAGAAAGGAGAGTATCATTAGTCTGTGCAGATCAAGTTTTCTGTGCCATTAACATGTTCAGTAGTTGCTATGTTTATTTCCACCAGACTGTGTGATCTTTCTCAATTAAATCATATCCCAATATGATTTTTATGAGCTGGAGGTGGAAGCAGGAAACTTTCTGGTTATGAAAATTATACTTAATGATGTTTATATAGATATATGCCTTCTCAGTTTAGGCAACTTTGTTCATACACCAAAAAATGGAAACCCCCACACTCCAGCCAAATGCAGAAAAAGGCCTTGACCTAATATTTTTTGCAGAAAAAAAAAGAAATTGTAAGGTCTGCACAATTATTTTCACATTCCTTTCCAAATGTTTGCCGCAAAATACAACTCAAGTCATTAATCACACAACAGCCTGTAATCTCCTCTGCTTTTTGACTTCGTCCTATTCTGACTATTCAAAGCAAACCAGATACACACTAACACCATATTGAGCATGCTGGTGCTGCAGGTATGACTTTGAACTTCATTCATCTCCACTTCTGTTATGAAATAAAAATATGTGAAAGTGAGCTGTGATGCAGGTGTTGTTTTGCCGTGTGAGATAAATAGGGTCAGGAGGTGTGCGGGTGGTCAGGGGGTGGGTGGTGGTGGGGTAGAGGGTTTTATGTCTTTTTTCCCTTTCTAAATAAAATTCCACTTGTCTTGAACAGCTTTAGTCTCTGTTGTACCTGGCAGGAACACAACCCTCAACCTTCCTTGCCCCACCTGTGCTTGTTGCCCTGAGGCACATAGTGATTGTGAATCCATCTGTGACTGCTAAGAAGCAGATGATTGAGCAGGTTAGCTCATTTCCTAACATTATTAGAACATGCTTCCAGCACTGAGTTTGTGGCTCAGTTTTCTTTAATGCAGGTGAGATCTGAAGAGCTGCCTGCCTTTCAGTTGTATGATCTATAAGAGGAGCCTTAGACGGCGTTTTTGTCAGCCCTTCCTCACTTTTTCAAAAAGCTGTATGAGCTTGACAATCACACTCAGGGATACACTAGGAAATGGGGCACGCACACAAACAAAGTTTATGATTGGGGGATGTTTGTTTTGGCTCTGGGAACTTTGAAACGCCCATAGGCTTGGCCAAAGCCTGTAAACGTTCTTTTTGTAAAGACACAAAACCTTCATAAAAATAGAAGTATGACAGAAATTCTGTGGAACAACTGACTCCTTTTATAGTGGTAGGATTTTCAAACTCTGCTATTCTAATGTTGTGGTAGGAAAGCGCTGTGGAGAGAAATTTTAGCTAAATAAAGTCTTGTTAGTGAAGACCAGAAATCTGGGCCTTTCCAATTCTACCTTGCAAACAGTTTGTTGACCTTGAACTAAACATTTGTTTTCCAGTATCGTGCATATCACCACAGTAAATGCATATATACGTAGAACATAATTTATCAAGAAGGAAAATAGATATCTGAGCCCAAGGGGTTCTGACCCATGTAACACACTATATATCTCCTTTGTGTTTGCATGATACACCAGTATTGTAAGTATTACAACATCTGGCAAAGTGTTCTACGTTGCAGTTGTTATATCTGAAGAAAGAAAATGACGAACATCTGGGAACTGGACAACTTGGAATCTGATTGTTTTGATGTCAGGAGGTAACTTTTGAACCAGTGCAAGATGCTGGTTCAAGGCCCAGTTTGTGCAAATTCTTCTGGAATGTAACAGCGACTTCAGCTTTGGGAATTACAGAGCCCTTTCCCATCACTTAATACACCTCACTATATGTGCAAACCAAATGTGTCAAAAAAAACAGTGAAAAAAACAGGAATTTGTTAAGTAGCACAGCTACATTGGAATGGGTTGAAGGCTCCACAGGGCATCACAGGGCACTCTGAGTGCCCATATTTCCACACTGAATAAGGAACTACTGCTGAGCCTTTGCCAGTCATGATAAAAATCTGTGATGGAGCCAGGTTTTCTCATTCACTACACTGTGGCAACTTACCAATCACTAGCTTGAAACAAAGGACCCCTGTCTGACATCACTTCCCTTTTTCGTGCCTCTCCACAATTTTTTATCTTCCTTCGTATCTTCCTCCTATTTCTGTGAACAGCGTGTCTGATACACAATCAATTACAAATGAGTTCTCTTTTTCCATTTCAGTATTCCCAAATTCCTTTTAATAAACCACCTCCATACACGTAGAAAAATATATATTGTTGTTCCTTTTCGTATGGGTAAATCAGGCATTTCCTTTCTTGCTCTTTTACAACACAACGGTTTTGCCATGTCTGCATTATGCGTTGCATGTTTCAGGGTTTAGGAAAGACGGGAATAAAATCCATTTTGAAAAGAGCGTCCCCACGTCTAAAATACATAAAACACACCAATGTACTTGCGCTACAAAAACAACAAGCCCCTCCACCTTCCCAGCTCTTCCTCCGCAGCAGAATAAGTTTGGAGCTGAACCAACTTGGCTAAAAAAATACCTCCATAAGTAATACACCCACTTGGATTAAAACTTCAGCTTGCTCAACTTCAGTGCATTCCTGGTAAGTACATTGTAAAGCAAGGCTCCTTCCAGTGCAGGACACAATATGCCACAATAATGTTTAACTAATTCATTTTTTTTATAAGAAGCCGCATTACTCTGACCTCTACACTCCCTGCTTGGCGTACAGAGCTTTGAAGCATTGCAATTTGATTTCCTGTCCCTTGTGAATGTCTGGACTACAGGTTTTGACATTTGACTTTAGTCCACATTACAAAACCAGTACACAGTTCACAAAATTAGTCACGATTCAGTGATTTCATTTGGCAGAGCCTCAGAACTAAATAGAAGAAGTTATCCAGGTCATCTGGGTGGTGGTGGGGGCCTTTTAAATCCATGTATTGTGATTGGCTCACCACTTAATTGTAGACAAGCAACCAAACTAACCTTTCACAATCACTTACTCTTCTAGCCAGAAATTATTAGGTCACTTGATTATTTTCTGTGCTCTGCAACATGCTTGGAGATGGATAATTGTATGAATGGTTCTAGCTGCAGTCTAGCTACATCTCTCAGGTCTGTATGTGTGGATCACTTTTGCAACAGTCCATCTTTCTAATATCTGAAAGCCATTCATTTCTCTTAAAAGGCTTGGTAACCTGCAAGTTATCCTTGAAACGCAGGAGCAAGGCAGGACTAGTCTCTGGAAAGTTGTCATTCCATTTTCAGTCACACCAGTTAAGCAAACCAACGTGTATATGGAAAATGGGAGGAAAATAGAGCACCCAGACAAAATCCACACAGAAGGAGACAGAACACGCAAACTCCACACGAAAAAATACCCTAGATGGTAATCAAACCTATGTAGCGTGAGGCAGCAAGGCTAATTGCTAGGCCAATGAGCTGCCATTTTGCAACACTCACAGGCCTCTGCAAAGGAATTCTGGAAAAAGTCACACCTGGAAAAATTTCCACAAATTAGGGTCTATCCTGAAATAAAAACAAGCAGCCAGCAGTGTCAATATTTGTCATTCAATGTTTTTAAATAAGGCACTCAGCTTGTAAAACTAAGCCCAATAGTCAACTATAGGGACCAAATTATCAGTGTGAACATTACAAAATGAAAACTGTAAATTTCACATACAGACTGTCTTCCCAGACTTCTGAAGGTTAGAATTCACAGTGTGTCTCAATCTCTATCATGAATAAACCTCACAAAAGAAAATGATCATAATTTTTCAATGTTCCATTACATAGTTTTAAGGCAACGCCAGGGTAGTTGCAATAAACTAATGTCAGCCAGTACTGTTCATTCACTGTATAAAAATAAATCATAAATTGCATTATCAGTAATCTTACAGTGCTTTTAAAATTCTACACATTATACTCACTTGGAAGGGAAATACGAATGTGAGATTAATTAAGAAGAAAAAGGAGCTGTTGAAAGATGAAGAAGAAGAAAAAGAAATAAATAATATGAAGGTGACAAGAAGCCAGAAAATGGGGAGGGAACTTTTTCTGTTCATTTCATAGAGGGTCTCACACCAGTTTGTCCATTGACCTTCAGCTCATATTTATCAAATAGCTACAGGAAGTCCAGTGGCACAAACAATTGCAGGAACACAGGAGTGCCAAATTTCAGAGGATCACAAAGGAAGTGCAATTTTTAACTGCACTGTGAAGCCGGTGTAGTTGGGGACTGTGGCTAGGGGGAGTTTCATAGCAGCGTTCTTATCAAAAAGATGCAAGCTATTTATAAAAGACCTCAGTCCAATTTTCCAAGCAGAAAGAACATGATCCATTTACTAGACTGTGCGCTTTAATATTTTTAAGAAAGCCTTTGCAAGGCTTGTTGCTTAGTAACTTGGCTGTTTGTAAGAGAGTACAAAGGTGAGGATTCTGGAGGTGAATGGACTGTATTGTTGTGGCCACTTTTTCGTGTCTAAAATACAGGTTTAGACATTAAATGGAATGCAGCAAGGAGATTAGGCATTAAAAACTGTTTGGTTAAAAAGTGGTTGACTATGTGCCATATTATTAGACATTTTATTTAATTCTGGGGTATGAAAACAGTTTTCATTGGGGTTGAATGAGTTCAGGATAAGATCCAAAAAACGTTTCTGGTTTGTGTCTCGAAGTGAAAAGCAAACTTTGTACTCGGAAAAAAACAGCTTTTTTTCTTTTGCGTATTTGCTGCTATATACTTGAAAATAATATATAGTTACTTTTTAATAGTGATAACTCAATGAGGAAAAAAATATCAACATTCGGATAAAGACTTGTCCAAAAAACTAAAAATACAGTGTAGGGCTGCTTTGTGCTTTGCGGTGCTTATTCTTTCCTGCCTTACAGAGCCAAGGTCCTTGCTACAATTGAACTGCTGTGGCGGAGGGAACAGAGTTGAACAGTCAATGTAACCTACAGCACCAAAGAGCTGATAAGAACCCGTTGCTATGGATACATGCAGTTTAATAGAGTTTTTCCTAATGGGGTCTAAAATAACATGTTCCTGTTAAATTGCACACCAACAGTCTATCGGCTGCTCCACAGAAACTAGCATTCCTCACACTGATAGGTATTGTAAGACTCAACTTCAAGAGGAGTTCTAATGTTTTGTAAATACTCAAGAGCTAACAGGGAATTGATTTTTGAACTCATAAATTAAGCTAATTGAGAAATAACAGGATATATAAGATACCTGTAAGTGAATGGTATTGTGCATCTCCATAAAAGAGCTGAGGTAACTTTCAGAATTCTTGTCACCCGTCTTACAACAGCAATGTTGCACAATAACAAATGTACATATAAGCACCATACATCAATATATTCACAAATACAGCACACGCATCAAATGAGGACAGTGGAAAAACTCAGTTACATGATATGATATGTAAAAAAGCTGGTGTTTTCGACCTCTAATACAACCCTTCTTCAGGTTTTTAACTTAAATATCCATCCTTCATTTATTTTCTGGAACACATTAAATAAAAAGAGAACGATGACTGAACCTTGCAGGCAACAATTCCAAGAGGTCTCACAAGCTCTTTTCTCTTCTTTGGGGAGGGGTATGTTTAATAGAGTTTGGCAAAACATCAGGCAGCGTGTCCCTGATGGCTAGAGGGAGGCAGGGAAATACTGTAAACTGCGGTTAAATAATGTCTGAGGGAGACTGAACTGAGCGTGATCATTTTGACACACTCTGACCTTCACTGCTCACAATTCCTAAATTTGGCGAGCATCACAAATTCATGTGGACACATTAAGCTAGCTCAGTAGATTGGCAATCACTATCTTCCACGGACTCAAATAGACTTTCAGTTTGGATATGCAGAAATCAGAAAACAGCCTCAAGGCTAGTTTCCTTTTTCCATCAGTGGGATTTGTGCCCTGGGTCTTACTGCGTTGATTGTGGCAGCAGGAACCAAGATTTTAGCGGCAACATTTTTAGTAAGTCGGTGCACTGCAGGACAAGCAAAATTTAAAAGGAAGGGTTGTTAAGGTAGACTGACTGATGGGACAGTGAAATCAAATGCAAGTGACTCTCACAGGTAGAGAGAGAAATTTTAATTAAATAGTGCAACAAATGAACATTTTATATAGCAAATCTAACATTTTCATTTATGGCATGGGCCAATCATGATCATCTTTACAGTTTACTTGTGTAAAACTATGTTTGGATTACTTAGTGTAATATTACTTAGTAAATATTGATGAATATGTTACATGACAACTACA
The DNA here is from genome assembly GCF_040954835.1 of Lepisosteus oculatus. Taxonomy (NCBI): domain Eukaryota; kingdom Metazoa; phylum Chordata; class Actinopteri; order Semionotiformes; family Lepisosteidae; genus Lepisosteus; species Lepisosteus oculatus. Next base: position 25,566,346 of record NC_090706.1, read on the forward strand.
CAGTGATCGCATGGATATTATCTGATTCCCAAACACCTGGGAGATACTATTTTAGCTTCTGCCCCTCACACAAGACCTTTCTGTCAATCCCTATTAGAGCAGCCTTGTTTGCCTCCTTGTTCAAATCTAGAATAAAGACACACAGAGGGAACCTTTTTGTCCTTGCACTAATCTCAGATCATCCTTGTAGCCCTAGCAAATAGCAAATAGTTCTGTCCATGTGGTTTGAAGCATAATCATGTTTTCAGCTTTGTGACAATGAGTCAATGACTCAAAATTTACGACTTAATCACAGCAGGGGCCCTGGATACAAGAGTCAGCTGGATGCAAGGATCCGTGTTTTAAAGCCACAGTGACATGCAAGACATAGCAGGTCACTGTAGGTGCCTACTTGCAAGTTCATACAATAGTCTTGTACTCCAGAGAGGCCAGGTTACTGCACTGATCTTTCCCTGTCACTCTCTTGATTTGTCCCCCTTCTCCTTGCACTGGTAAGAAATGCATCAGAAAACACAGCAAAGCAGTTTAATAAAGTCCGGCTAATTTGAAGAGGATTTCCTTTCTTTATAAGAGCCTGATCAATAATGTCCTTCCTGCCTGCTGATTAAAATGGCCTTCCCAGGGGGGCCTGGAGCCAGCTGGGAGAGGGTACACATCCGCCTGATTACAAGTCCTTCCTGCCCTCAGCTCAATACAGGAGCTCACAGCAAGAATAAAGCACCTGCCAGGCAGCAGCACTGAGACAAAGACACCTCTGTACTGCAGTACAAAGCTCTGAACCCTGTCTCCTTCTGTGGCCTGGATCACATGAATACATTTTTTTCATACTGTCTATACACTGCATATTCCTTGAAAATCGAACATAATACTAAGCTGTCATTCTCTGGAATTAGTTCAACATTTGGTAAAAGAAAAATGTAGATATCCTCTTTGCAAAATACTCTCTGCCTTTCCTTTCCAGGCACAGTGCACAATAACTCTCATTAGTGAAGCCTGCACTGGGTAAATAGCAGCTTTGCAAAGCTTTGTCTTTTTGAGCAAAGATTCACTAGAACCCAAAAACATTTTTTAATTGTCTCCAACAAAACCATAAATGAGGAGGTAAGGCTATAAAAGCTCAGTTGTTCATAACTCTGAAAGTACTTAATGTACAAAAGTAAACCAAATATAAAGTAAAACAATATGGAAGCAAATATGAATGATGATATGTACCACTTAAAACATTAATATGATTCGCCTTATGTATTTATCTAAATACTTTGCACTTTGGAGCTTATGTGTTGAACAAACATGAAATCGCTTGCATTAACTTGACAATATTTTAAGCATTCAATTTCTAAAACACCATAGAACATCTCCTCCCATGGCAGTGCTCATTTGTATATTTTACCATCATATTTTTATTACCCAACATCAGTGATTGCAGCAGTGAACAGCTGCACTGGGAAGCTACCACAGAGTCCCAGAACTCTCACTCTACTTCATAATACAGCAGAAACTGGCTTGTCATTCAAGGTCCTCATCCAGGCGAGAGAGAAAGTCTTTAAAACCGTTGGTCACCCAGTTCAGTATCTCCTGTTCTGGAGTGCAAGTGTTTTTAGTGGCAGAGGGGGACCTAAGATATGCCTTTTACACAGCATATGAAACAACAGAGCTAGGTATGGGTTGTATTGAAGGGTTTTCTGTGCGATCATAGCCCACCTCAGTGAAGATTAAGTTGCATCACCATCAGTGTGTGCAGTGAGGGCTGATGGGAAAACGCCACAGTCCCAATCCTCTGATGTGTTCTGACCAATTGCAGGGAAGCTTCCATAAGCGCAGCAGCTCGAACTGTCATTCACCCCCTTTTCTGGATTCAATCAATCACTTGATTAGTAGAAGCTGCGGAAGGAATTGATTTCTTGCTGTGGGTCTCGGCCTTGGTGTAATTTATGTAACAGCAGCAGCTACTAATAATGCATGAAGGAATTTCCACTTGGTGAAGGTCTGCCTCTCCCTGGAGTTCCTGTTTCAGGTTTCATGGACATTCCTATCTCTCTGTTACTCTCTCTCCCTCTCTTCGCATCTATACTCTTCTCTCTTCCTGTCATGTTTATTGATTTCTTGCTCTGCCCAATGGTCTCCCGTATTCCAACCATGTTTGCCTAAAAAATTTTATTTTAGTGGTAATATTACATCATTCAAACCTTTTCTCCCAAACTTTGAAATCCAGTATTTGTTTTTCCCCATCATCCTGTTGCCAATAAAGACAGGTAAAGTTCATGCAAAGAATTCCCAATACAGGCCTATGCTGTAAACTTTTTGTGAAATCTCAATTGCTGGCATATGGTTTAGTTAGGTTTTTCTACAGGGTTTGTTTTAGAAGTCATATTTGCCAAAAGATCAGAAGTTATCTCCAATTAGTAAATATTTATTGCATCACCCTTTTTTTAAAAAAAGATGCTGTTCTTCAGATAAAACAAAACTGATGGCCTGTCTCTTTGTGGTCATTAAAAAAAAAAATCAAAGGTTGATTCTAAAAAAAGTGTAGGAGTGTTACCCCAGTGCCCTGGTTAAATTTCCCACTGGCTTTTGCCAATCATGACCTCCTATGTATTGCTACCTGAGAATTGCCTTCATCACTCTGTTCTCCTCTCCACTGATGGTTGATTTGTGGTGAGTGTACTGGTGCACTTTGGCTGCTGTTGCATCCATCATCCATTTGTTGCTACACATTGAGGGTGGAGGGGAGTCCCCCTTACCTGTAAAGCACGTTGAGTGGAGTAAACCAGAAAAGTGCAATATAAGTGTAAGCAATTATTTGCACCCTTCTCATTTTTTTTTTGCAACAGAAGGTGCAGGTCTAAACGTCCACATATACTTTTGTAAAAGGCACCATAAGCAAATAAGAGCTGTCCAAATATCCAAAGAAAAGGCTCTGTCTCACATGGCTAAATCATTTAATTTAGAATTATGTCTGTTCAGCTTCCACATGTGTTGGCTAAGTAACATCAAATAAGACAACTTACTTAATCTGTAAACTACAAACTGTAGCAGTCCTGCCAGAGCTTGTATGCTTGCATTGACTGATATAAGAATGTTTTAAAAGGCTACAAAGGAGAGAAAGAGATCCCACGGCAAACAAAGGAACCCCATCTGTCACAATAAAAAAAAAAAACAGAGGAAAGGATCATTGGCTGAACCAGTCAAATCAAATTAATAACAGATTTTTGCCTAGCGTGAGCATGAACTTATAAAGTCTGTTTACTGGCAGAAAAAAAACCCATAATGCATTTTTCTGACAGGGGTGCTGTGTCATCCTGAATATGGGAACACAATTCATATCCTTTAAAAACAAATAGTTATCTGCCATCCAAACAACTTGTTCAGCATTAAGACCTCACAAGTTTCTCTCTAAAATTTGAAGGCGGTGAGGGCCAACCCCCTTGCCACAATGTGTAACCCAGAGACAGCATATCACCAAGATTAGCAGTAGATGTTTCAGCAGTCTGTCACTGTTCTCAGCTTGCTGAACTGCTTTGGGCTCCTAAGATGTACCAATGGCCTGCTCAGTCACAGAAACCAGTCCAGTGAAGAGGTATCAACTAACAAAATACCTTCTGTTCCTCTCCATCTACCATGGATTGACTCTGCAAGTCTTCTGTAATCCCCCAGGAGGAGCCAGAACTGACCAATTCCTGTCAAACTGCATTACTCTTCCTCAAAAAACAAACCTATCCATAACACACCCAGGAACCCCCTGACACACTGAACCAGGTTCATCCCCTCAATAACAGCCAGGCTTTCCCTTTAGTAGGGAGATATTTATTCCTCATATCGACAGATACCTACTGCCACACCTGACATACTGTAGCTTAAGCCTCAGTGACCAGTTTCCAATAATATTTATCTACTACTCAAACAACTCTATAAAGACTATGCAGAATACAACAAACTCAGGAATACACAAGAGACAAACTACTTAACTCTGGATTTAACATCCCTTAGCCATATCCTCTCCATAACCAATAAAACACTGGCAGGTGTCTTTCATTAACTGTCTTAAACCCTTCAAGCTATATCTGGAAATTAGAACTGCAGGGTGGCTGCTGAAGTTAAAACACACTACAGGATCAGATATTTTACTTCTATCTAAACTCTCTCTCTGAACTGCAGGAGAGCAGACACACTCCCTACCCTATCCACCTGATTGCTGTTATATCCTTATTGCTGATCCTGTGGAATGTCGTATTACCAAAGGGCCAATCAAATGCACCCCTTTTTCACCTGTGAAATGAAATTCCAGGGGATTCTAAAGCAGCAAATGAAGACAGGTGTGTCCAGTTTAGCACCAGTAGGAGGAGGTTTCAGTGGAGACTGAGCTGGCATCTTTACACTACCCCTTTCCCCTCTGAGCTCGCTCAAACTACATCACTGCGTGAAACAGGAGAACAGGAGTGTAAAACATGCAGGCTTGACAGACCACCAAGGTACATGCACTCTGGTGGAAGAATCTGTTTTTACAGGAACAAAGTAGGTACATATGCCTCTGCAGACCTGGCAAGATTTGAGAAGCAGAAAACAGAAAAAGTGTAACTGACAGAGCTCGGAAAACTATTGTTTTCCTAAGACTCTTACCACTTACAATCCAAAGTCTGATTAGGGACTTTGGTGTTAAGAGCTCCGTGAACACGTGGTGAAAACGTGTCATCTCCATTGCTTAGCAAACTGCACGCTCCTTGGGGTAGCGATGGGCCTCAAGCGGTGCAAAAATAAATAAAGCTGGTATTACATAAACTGATTAAATATTAAAGTAAATACCACTGGATGGTGATCTTCCCATGCAGGAACTGACAGTACATATTAAATAAATTCCAAAGAAATCAGATGCAGATGAGGTATTGGAAATGAACACCAGGGAAAGAGGAAGTTTTTACTATATGATAATACCCAGCGATTGGCCTAAATTAGCAAAGGCATAAACAATGTGATTGCTAATAGGAGGGGAGCTTTTCTTTAAACAAACAACGTCTGCTCCTGGCAGCGAGCTGTGTGCTTGAGACGTTTCCTGCATGGGCTCCTCCAGTGCTCCCCCAGAGCAAGGGCAGGAAAGTGCGAGCACGCATGCAGGGAGATGCCCACACTGTTGGATGCGCTACCCCTCTGCCTCCCGCTGCCCCTCTCTCCTTCTTTCTCCATGCTGCACATGTGAATAAGTCATTAGCTCAGCTTGCATGTTTTCTTTTCCAGGAACCTGCGGTCCACAGAGAGTAATGGCAGGCCTCTGCAAAGCCTGGGCGCTCTGCGGTCATTTGTCAATGACAGTCACTTTATCTACAGCCAATTAGTTTCAGGACATACAGATTACCCAAGCAGGAGGGAAAGTGCAAGGGCTTCACTTAAGAGACCTCACCACGCCCCCTTCAAATGATCCACTCCTTTATGTGCTTTTAGTGTGGAGATTTACCAGCCTATCAAATTATTAGAGAATTCCTTTATTAACGGGTCAGATAAGGGACCTACAGCTGAAGCAGAGATGTGGGTGGCAGTGAACTGCGTCTTTTCGTACGTGCTCAGTGGAGCTAATATTCCATGACATCTTGTGGCTGTCTGAACTGACACATTTGGGGGTCTGGTCTGCTCTTGCCTTCAACCTATGAGTCAGAAACATGCGCCCCAGCAGTCACATTTCTTGTCTGGCCACTATAACCCAATAACATACCAAACTAAGAAAAAAGGCCTTGTCAGCTACTATTTTGGAAGATACCTCTCCGTGGTAAATAAAAGAGATACAAGTTCTTGAGAATTTAAGAATAATTGTACGTAAAATCTCTAACATAAATATTAAACTGATTCTTATCATATTGATTAATAGAACTACTTAATAGTCAAAAGGAAATAAAATCTCATTTATACATAGAGTTACAATAACTGGATGAAATATTAGAGTTTTTTAGACTGTCCTTGATAACGAATTTTTCCGTTTTCCTCTACAGATTAGACTCACTGCGTTTTCTATTTTGGAGGAATCCGGTCTGTGCTGTTCTTGATCTCCAGTGACTGTGACCTTCCCCCTCTGCCAGCTTCACTTGACCTGACTATGAAGGACCAGTCCCAACACTGCTGCCTGGAAGACAGCCACAGTCTCAGGGTGTAGTCTAATTTACCAAGGCTATTTCTACAGTGGTGTTAAAGGTTAATGCGGCAGTTATTTTGTTTACTGCCCATTAATATTCCCAAAGTGTTCGCACAAGTCAGCCAGTAACTGCTAGCCCAGCCTCTTTTGTTCATACCAAAAAGGCTTGCCACACTATTTTATCAAGAGCTTTATGAAACAAACTCAGATTTTTTTCAGTATGCCTACAGTACCACTGCACCCTTTTAACTGATTTTGTGACTTTTCATAATCCCCTACAGAACCGTCTGTCTTGAGATAGTGAGCCTTGCTAGAAATAACTACAGCATTCTCAGTAAAAAAAAAAATTCAAACTTCAGAACTTGTAAAGTAAAAGCTAAACTGCTGAAGGCATACATATAGTAAACACAGAAGGACCTAACACAGAACCCTGGGGAACCCTGGTTTAATAAACTGGTTTGCAAAGATTTTGGATGAACAAGGAATAAAAAAACAAACAAACGAAAACGCAGTATGTTTTAGAACAAAGCTTTCTACATACTTTTTGAGACGTGCCCTTCTTTAGTAGAGACTTTCATTCTACCCTTTGCTAGATGTCAGCTAGGCAATATCTTACATTCAAGACTGAAATACAAATGAGTACATCTCGTGTGACTATTTGACAGTGAGATGTGAATCGCAGATGATTGCATTAAATTAAATGAAGCCAGAATGAAACCAGATGATGAGAAGGGTGTGGGGGGAGAGTGGTTGACAGCAACATGAGAATAAAGGAGGACAGGAAAGCTAAGAGGCAGAGATGTGGAGATACAGAAAGAGAGAGGGCAAGGGGAGGAGTAAGCGAGAGCAAGCACTGTTTACTAACTCTAAATTGTACACTCTTAATTTAAGTCGTGATTTCTTTTTTTTCCATCAGGAGAAAAAAAGGCGATTGTGTTTATTTGTGGGATGCGTGTGGGACACAGGAAAGCCCGAGGGCCTGGCCTCTTGCTGTTTGTTATGAAGTGAGGAGGAAGCTTTTAGTGGTCTCTGTCCTCTCTTACCAGCAGGATGGAGTCAAGCTGGAGCCAGCGGAATGCAATGTCAGCCTTGTTTTCCAAACACACTCTGCAATGCCAGGCCTTTTTAACCCTCAAGCTTCCCTTGGGAAATCCAGCAAAACTGCATTTAAGGAAATACTGTATGGTGGAAAACCAAGACATTTTTCCTCCTCCCTCTCCCTCTCTCTTTCTCATTCTCTTGGAAAAATTACTTCTGAGCTATTGGAGTATTGTACAATGCCAAGTGTCTGAAACATGACATTGTCTTTTCCTGAATTTTATTCTTGTTTCCTAAAGTCATTTAAGGAATACCACAACCACTTTGTTCCTGCTGGTGTCTGTCTTATTGCAGGTGGGTTTCTTAGAATATTCTGCTCCCAGTTATGTGTTTAAGTGGCTTCCAAAACAAACCAGAGTCAGCTGGTCTGAGGAACAGTTTCTATATCATAGCAAAAGAAAAAACAACAGATATTCCAAAAACTTAAAAAGAATAATTTTGATTTTTTTCCATGTTATATTAAAGATACTGTGGTGAAAGATAAGAAATAGATATAGCATAATTTATAATATATATTTGGCAAGTTTAATTCATTTGGTAGTTAGGAGTAAGTTGATCCAAGGATCTCGTTCACCCATTTCTTGAAAGAGGCTGGGGTATCTGGGCAGTCTTTTGCATACTCCAACCACTCCTTGGATAAAGAAGGGTAATCTGTTCTCAGTTTTAAATGCATGTAATAATATTAATATTAAATGCATGTAATAATATAAATAATTATTGCTTACACTTATATAGTGCTTTTCTGGACACTCCACTCAAAGCGCTTTACAGGTAATGGGGACTCCCCTCCACCACCACCAATGTGCAGCCCCACCTGGATGATGCGACGGCTGCCATAGTGCACCAGAACGTTCACCACACATCAGCTATCAGTGGGGAGGAGAACAGAGTAATGAAGCCAATTCACAGATGGGGATTATTAGGAGGCCATGATTGGTAATGGCCAATGGAAAATTTGGCCAGGACGCCGGGGTTACACCCCTACTGTGTTCGAGAAATGCCATGGGATTTTCAATGACCACAGAGAGTCAGGACCTCGGTTCTACATCTCATCCGAAGGATGGCGCTTGTTTACAGTATAATACATGTAGATTCCACTTGTGTCCCCTGGTTCATGTTCATTCGTTTAATTTTTCTATCAAATCCTCTCACATCTTTCTATTCAAGCCATTCAAGAGTGCAAAGGTTCAGTTCCTTCAGCCTATCCATGTAGGACAGCGCCTTACACACTAGAATGTCAACTCTTCTCTGGACTGAATCAAGAAGAGCAGAAAGACCTTTACTATGAACATGGTAACAAAAATTGTAGACAATATTCTAAATGAGGATATACTAGTGCATTAGACTATTTTTTACATAAAATCACCTTGATTTACGTTCTATACTAAAGCTTATTTTATTTTGTTTGCTTATTTTTTATAGCTTCTAGTGTACGTCAACAATCTGTCAACATAAACACCTGAGTCTTTTCTATAAGTAGCCATTTCTCTCAACATTTCCTATTTCGTGTTTATAGTTATTAAACTTATGTTTTTGCTATCTGCATGCAAACCCCTGTGCTTGTCTACATAAAACAAAAAAGTGTGGTGTCTCAGATGCCCTGTTTGTTGCCACCTTACCAGACTCTCACAGAGCTTCGTGTTTGAAGTTGAGTTCTGGACTATTATACAAATTATGACTCAGTGCAGTTCCAGCAGGATGGTACTTCAAACCAAACCATCCGTACAGATCCAAGGCATCATGTCTGTTCTGGTGTTGAGAGCACTAAGGTAATAAAGGCCTGAGTGAAAGCCTAGCTTCACTTAGCGTTACTTAGCGTTTCCTAAATGTCTCCGAACATCTCTCTTCTTGAGATGTATTGCGTCAGAGGCATTCACCTGTACATTTATAACTTCATTCAACACTGAGATCCACAATCTATGAACTTACGTCAGAACAAAATATATGACAAGAAATGAGAACACAGAGGTCTGCTGATTTGTTTAAAGTTTACATTAGGTAACAAAACGCCTGGAAAAGGAATGTAACCAACATTTAAACCACCTCTTTTTATTGTACTCCCTCCCCACATGGAATTGCCAATGATTTTAAACTCGACACGCCTTCTGAAACCTCTCAGGAGTGAAGGAGACGAGAAGACTCAACTCCTCCAGTACCAGTGTGCCCACCTGTGCATCCATTCTGGCTCCCCAGGTCCGGCAGGGAGAGTTAGGATTGACTAGAGGAGTGATACAGTATGTCAGTCACTGACATCCTTGCAAGCCTGAAGATTCCTGGTCGGTTGCAAATGGACCCAACAGGACCTGGCTGAAACTGCCCCAGTGGTACTCCAGCAGTTGTGCACCACCATGTGGGGTTGTCAGACAAGCACTGAAGGGAAAAATGTTTCTTCTAAACAATTTAGTAAGCTTCCACATTAATTTAAGGCTGGCACAAGGACTTTCCTGACACCTCACAGAAATGAATAGGATGTAGCTGAAACATGCCAGACCAGGTTGAGTCTTCTAAGTGTAAAACCGAGAGAAGGGGAAACACTGAAAGGACAGGTCAATTCATTTTAGCAACAAGGACCTTAATTTAGGAGCTTAATTACTGTATGTAAAAGCTCTGCTACCCAGACGCCTCATCCCCACAGTACATAGATTGACATCCTACACCGCTGCAAAAAGTGACCTCTGATTTCCCTGTGGATCTAATTACATCCAAGGGCAGTCAGGGGTTAGTTCAGAAAGTCACTCACTATTATATTCCTAAGAAAAAGGGCTTGCAAGAGTTAAATCCAGGTTAATGGCTTTTGCTTCAAAAGTGGAAAAATGCCTTCATTTGAAAATGTGAATTCACATTAGTGGAAACCAGAAGCAATCCTGCAAGTATTTTAGAGAGAAAGAGAATACCCTTGTACTATTAAATGCAACCTCTGCCTACAGTCCTGTTTCAGGCTACATGAGAAACAATCTTTTACATGAGACAGGCCAGTCTTCTGAAGTGTAAGTAATATCAGCCCTCCCATCTCTTGTGTCTCTTAATAGGAAAATTGCACTTTTAAAGTTTTTGTGGGGTTCTGTGTAATTAATGATGTAGACCGCTCGGTGACTGGCTATAGTATTAAAGTGATGGACAAGCTCATAACTGAAATGTGTTGTGAAGTTGTGAGGTGAGATGAAGTGCTATTATAGAGGACCACACATGAGCATCTTCCGGTATTACAAGACCTAAGAGTTAGTGGTAATACAGTACACGCCTTTAATTCCAATGCAATTTAATTCAGTGTGATTTCCTATTGAGTTCATATTGAACATACAGTTAGTAAATGTGTCTTAATTAGATATTCCACATTTATTCATTGATGATAAATATATGGCCACTTGTTATGTATAGTTACTGAACACTAGTGTATTCTATTATGGTTTGTTTCTTGCATGTGTACTAAGCTCCTCACTGACCAAAAATAGTTCAAGTTCTGTGTTTTCCCAACAATTTTGAGACCTACTGCAGTTTGACTCCTAAATGAAACATTGTTTCTTTTTGCCTAGCCTAGGGTTTATCGAAAGCAGTCTTTACCCCTCATCTTACTGATGAAGTGCTCTGGCTACGACAAAAAAATGAAGCAGTTTTTTCATTTGCCCATTTAACTCCTTTACACTTCAGTTTCAGAAAAGATTTCATTCCATCTGACCAAGATGGCAGAGCAGAGCTACTATGAGCCCTAATAAAAAATATATAAATAAATAAATCATGATCAGGGAGAGGGCACTAAGCTGGAGGCCTGATTTTAGTGCTTTATGCATCATTCTCCCTCAAACAAATTCCATAATTTAGTATCCTATCTGAACAGGGGTAACTATGTGAGCCCATACAGCTTATTCCCTCAGATTGTTTTTTTGTCAGACTAAGCACAGTAAGTAATTGTAAAAGCAATCTGACCCCTGCTCCTTCTAAAATTTTAACACGGGGAAATAATTAACCCATATCCAGGACCAGGCTGTCTATTTTATGGTTACCTAATAAAGTCAGCAGGATGCCTGGCTCCAGGGTGAATACGTACAGCACTATCATTATTTATTTATTACCTTTCACTGTCCTAACAGTGAGACTTTCAGCCATTGAAGGGATAAAAACATTACAAGCTGTAACACCAAGCAGAGTTGAAAACAGAGATGCCACTCTTTCACAGCCAGATATCAGCTACCACTCCTACTTCTCTCTGTTTACATAAGCTTTTTTAATCTCATGATTATACATTCAGACGCTGATCAAAGGTGACTGGTAAAAATGAATTATTTTAGGAAAAGAAAACAAAGCTTTTTTTTTTTCAGCAATGCAGCCAGTGTCTGGACAAGAGCCCCTTTATGTCTCCAATTTTGTGCAAAAGAACAGAACCTTCTGATGAATATTTTGGAGTTTCTTATCAGACTGTACCATGGTACTGATCCAGAAAGCAACCGCACAACTGTTTTCAACAAAAACATGAGTCCTAGAGGAATTCTGAACCACTGCCAAGGTACATATTTAGGTGGGGTTTTTTGTGCAGTATGCCAATTTTTCATTATTTTTCCTTATTAGTAAATTGTCGGACTGGTACAAGCTTTTGGATATCCCTGTGCTGCTGTGGTATAAATAAGCCTGGCTCTTCTGCAGTGCACTTCCATTGCAATTAGAATAACACTGACAACGCAAAGTGCTTTTGCTATAAAGCCAAAGGCTGGAATGATGCAAACCATAGACTTTCTAAAACATTTTTTTTTTCATATCTTAAAATTTGAACTGCAACATCAAACACTTGCCATATCTTCTCCAGCAGTTGTTCCCTCACAGAAGGTGGTGTAACATTGCAACAGACAGAAAATATGGAGTTTACAACGAATGTTCAGGAGGGATGACAGCAGCCAAGTTCAATTTGTTTTAGCTGTCATAAATCATAATCATGCCAGTTGTCATGTCCTACATTTAAAAACAACTATAAATACCACATGTACGTCCCTGCTCTCCTTCTCATACTTTTTTTCCTCCACCTATGCGGCTCTCTCTTGGTTCGCTTTTCACTCTGCAGGGTGTCCCAGTCTTGTCCCGTGGCCAGGAGGCCGGCCCTCAGACAAGCAAGTTGAGCAAAATGTACCTTGACTAAAACACGCAATAAACATTTTTCAATACATGTCATTCTTGTGTGTTGTTATTCCTCTTGAATTATATTTCTGAACACATATTCTGGAATAATCTGTCATCTGTATGGTGTATTACCAAAAATGCTATATAAAAGAATGATATTAAAGCATTTAAATATTTATATAAACATTTCAATGATATAAAAGCATTTAAAGCCTACATAAAGACTAGACAGTTAAAGATCTACCCAGCATCTCAACCTGAGCTGTAATATGCATAAAATATTTAAGTAAGAAGCTGCGTCAACATGAAATGTTGAAATGTTGTGTTTCTTCTCTTTACCTTTCAGCATGGAATTAACCTTTACCTGTTCTTTTATAAAACATTCCAGTTAGGCAGCTAACAGATGTGATTCAATGCTACTTATAGAAGAAAGCACCAAAGGTCACAAATAATTGGCTAAATAGTACGGCGTGAGGCCTGGAGTGAGGCAAGTTGTTTAGTTGTGTGACACAAACTATCACAGAGCCGCTCCAGCAATGACATCAGCAATGCTGCGCATGAAAGGAAATTCAGTCAGCTGACAGGATGTGGCACAAAACATACACCAGAAATAAAGAGTATGTTTGATAGTTTCATACGTTTATAAATAAATACAGCATTAAGGCAAAACAGATATTCATTGTACTGCAAACTGTTTTATAATTATCTGTTGGTAAAGGAATTACATGTTTTACTTTGTTTTTACAGAGAAGGTTATTTTTACCATGAGGAAAAAAAATTGTCGTCTTGGCAACAGAAACAAAAGTTCGGAACTTAAATGCCTCACGATGACCTATCATTAAATGTCCCCTTTTCCCAAGCGTAGTCTGGAATACACACAATTTGTGTGCAAAATATAGAAATTCAGATACTCAGTTGTACATGACAAAGCAAAAGAGAGAGAGACTGGAGTTCAAATTATTCAGCATTTGTGCCTTTTTTCTGTGTCCCCTTTATTTACCACTGACATCCAATTAACATTTTTGTCAGCAGACTAGACTGTAATAACTGTCTCCCTTTATTTAATCACAGACATACAGACCAGTTCCATAATGTTTAAATACACAGATTACTATTCTAAGGGTTTTAAATCTTCGCAGAGGATTCTTTTAATGACTTGTGACATCATAGTTTTAACACTACATCCTCTCTGTGGGACAAACAAACCAAACTATTACAGGGGGGTGGTAAATGATGCCATTCCCTGGCCAAACAGAAAATTTTATTATGCCTGTGGCTCCAAGAAGTCCTCTCTAACCATATGAAGTAGGAAAAATAAAGAACATCCAACTATTTAGTATTTGTTTTGTCTTAAGTGACAGCAGGAAGAATAAACATACTCTCATGATTCTAGAATGGGATTGTGCAACACAAAAGCTATTAAATGATACAGAGTCCCTCAAGCATACACAGAAGACAATGTCCAGTTCCATGCCTAGCTTGCTATTAAAAAATGGAATCAGTGTAAAAGTGAGGGATACATTATAGAACATAATTATTATTATATTTATATTATTAAAAAAAATGTCCAGGCTGCCTGTCTGGGTTTGTATGTAACAAATCCAATGCCAGTCTTGTTGTATGGTAAAATAGTGCCAACATTTCCTTAAAAAGATTGTTGAATTTAAAAAAGAGTGAAAACCACACTCAACTATGGGAAATACACTACAGTATCAAATGTTTGCATAAAAGCTGGCTTTGATTTGGCAAAAAAAAAAAACAATTCTGGAACAATTTCCCTTTTCTGTCAGTTTCATATACTCATATATGAGATTTATAATATTTGGGCAAATTAAAAGTAAAAATACAACTGGCAGCAAGACATGCCCGGTGATCATCATACAAATGGCAAGAGAGAACAGATATCAAAATGACGCTGGGGCTCTGCAGTGCGGTGAAGACAGATGGGGGTCCAGCCTCAGACTGAAGGGTTTAGGAAATACAAACATTTGTAATCAAGCCACCGGTTGTTGGTGCAGCAGGATCAGGGAAAGAAAAATCCACGTCAGTCAGTTTAGAGAAGCAGACAAATGACAAAACGCCATGTGAGCCCACCTGGCTCGAGAGCAGAGCAGAGGCCAACACTGGCTGTGGTGATGCTGGCCAGCCAAGCAGAAAGGACCCCCCACCTCACCCATTAATGTACTGTGACCTCTGACCTGTGAGAATGGAGGGTTAATGGACCCCAGACGGCAGGTCAGGGAAACTGTAGCGTTTACATTAGACAGCCTGTAGACTCTCGGGTCCTTACTGCTTTGGGCATTCCGAAGCCTGTTTTCTTAAATGGAAAAAGTTCCAAGTGTGCAGAAAAATAAAAAAAATAAAAAGGAAGTTAGTAGGGACCACTTAAAGTACTGCGGGAATAAAGCTATTTTTAAAAGCGGCGATTCCTCACTGAAATTAATAAATACGCACAATTGAAGGCATCCTGTTATTTGTGGTGAGGACTGAGGAAGTTATTTTGTGGTACACTGATAATTTTGGTTAGAACACCAGACTATAAATACCATCTGCTTTGGTCCTTCTCACTCCTTCCAAATGAAAAACTTGTGTTTCGAAACAACAGCAAAATGTTTAGTTTTTTTCTCTCTTATTTTTCAAAACTTGTCTGAGGATTTAACCTTAGCATAAAATTGAAAATTACAGTCCAATAACAATTAACACTAATCCCAATAGTGAACAGATCGGCCAAACATTAATCAAGAGGTATTTTATACACTTGTGCTCCTTTATAGTTCATCTTCAAATGAGTCTGCAAAAATGAATTGTCTAAACCACAATTTAGTTATTTAATCACAGAACTTTCTGTATTTTGAATGATGATACTGTATGAACCATTTCATAAATTTAACAAGTTGAACACCAATTGCCCAGCTTAAGAAAATGGAAAACTACATCACCGTCTGTAAAACGCACTGCTTTGATTGTGGAACTGGTCCTCAAGGGTCACGCTTTAGCAATGCTGTATAGTACTGTACATGCAGAACTGTGTGCAGACATCAGGGAAATAATCATATCAAGAGAAGGCAAATTTACTCTGAATAGTTAAGCTGCAACTCTTCTTTGTCATACAGTAGGTTTTCGCTTCTAATGAGATTAAAAAGTAGCTCAATAAAATATGGCATGTGTCATTGTTTTGAAAATGCTCTAATCTACCTACAGTATTTTGGCACAGTCTATTTTATATATTTTCCAAAGGTTATTAGTGTGTAGCTATAGGAAGAAACCTCCAAATTTGAATATTTATGGCTGTGTCTGCATGAGAGACGTCTGTAACCCTTTATTTCCTGGTGGGACTTACTACTGGAAACAAAGTTATATCAGAAGACATTAGACTGCAGAATGGAGGTAGACACTAGCCAATGTTTGTCTCCCAAAAAATGAATTTCAGAAACTTTCAAGGTACACACACTGCAAAGTTTTCCTTTGCATTAATGAAAAAAGAACTTTTCTTTCTTTTCTGAGGTTCATCACACATAAATGTTTCTTGGGTCACTGTTTTTAGCTGAATCATTATTCTATGATTGTATTTCAATCCTTGAAATATATATATATAATTTTATGTATCCAGTAAAGCAATATAAGATCACCTTGTATAAAACAATCATTTGAAGACCTAATAACATCAGAATAGTCAAAATTAGTAAATTGTACGTGCAGGAAAACATGTATTTTTTTACACAAAAACATAGAGGCCATAAAGTGTTAAGCTCTCTTATTTAATAATCCCATTTGGAGGTTGTGGTAAGGTGCTTAAGTCACTCCTTAAATTGTGCTGCTGTACATGAAGCTGCTATGGTCTGCTTAGGAACGCCCTGCCCTGAGAGACTGACACTCTGTGTTAGCGTTAAACTGGGCACCAGACTGGGGGAGAAACATCTTAGACACATGAAAGAAGTACAAAAAATAAATAAATAAGAGCAAAGCCCTTATACCAGAATGTAATTTTATAAAGGAAGCAGAATATATAGATGGATGGAGCAATGGAGACAATAAATGAAGTGGTGCAGTTTCAAAGAATACTGCATTTTACTATAAACTTGAACAACAAAGTGAGAATGATTTTAATACCTTTCATAAACATGTCTGCCTGTGTTAGTTACCAATTTCAATTTCAGTTTTCTTCGCGGCTAGTAGCCCCTACTGCCTCCTCACCACATGGCCACACATGTTTCCAGTCAAGAGTTTTCAGCAGTCCAGTATCATCAACGTGACCCCCGCCTGTTGTCGTGGGATACCGGCTGGAGCCAGTAGGGCTTGTTTAACCTTTGTTTATGGTTGTTAAGGAGAAGGAAGTGCCAGAAGGGATTCCTGTAAGACCTGTCTTGTAGTTAACTTTACAACCACTCTTTATTTACTGATACAAGCGCACAGCTTGTCAGTCAAGAGGAAGTGAGCCAGTGCTCAGCTTGTTAAAAGAAATCGCTCTGCTACAGATGACAGGGAAAGCAACTCAAAAGATGAGAATCACATGCAGCTCAATTAGTGGGCCTTTTCCCGTCATTATCGCAAAGTCATCTTAAAACGTTCGCGTATCTGTTTAATAAAACATTTAATTCCGTCTAGGAAGTCATTTCCGTAAGCAATGTGCCAATGGAGACAAATGTTCACAAAAAGAAGCCCTTCACACACAGCACTGCTGCTGTGGTGCCCTGCTGCTCTTTGGTTCAAAATGTTCTTTTCCAATAAGTCCGCCCAAAATGAAAAACCCTTTTTCGAAGATAATGTTGTCACCATGTGAGTGCAATGCCTTATCCTGCCTGTTCTTCTGAAATTTAGTGCATATTAAAACACTAAATCTTTCAAGAGAGCAATGATTTTAGCAGAATACTGAAGTCAGGCGAGATGGTCTTATATGTGGGATCTGAACAACACAAAAGGCCATTGCTCAAGGGCCCTACTTTATGTCTCATTCTGAATTAATCATTAGCTCAGCCTAGTTTCAGTGTGACAACCTCTGGCTAAACACCACTTTCTTTCAGCTTCTCTACCACAGATCTATGGACACAAGTCACAGATCAGAGTTATACCAATAATGTTTTAAGCAAATTAAAGACATTAGCATTTCAGATGAGTGCAAGTACAATGGTAAGCTCTATCCTATTTTATTTCTGTAGGGGAAAAAGTGTTTTCCTTTTCAAATTTCCATTTAATTTTTTTTTAAAAAACAGAGACATGCTGAAAGCATTGTGCTTCTGTTTTTGTTTCTTTATCATGGAATTTTGATAAATTCTAAAAAACCTGATATAAATTTGTCTCATTCAATCCACATGGGGCTCTAACAGAACAGCGTTACATTGAGTGAGAGCAGTGTTTATGTGATTAGGCAAACTCATGTGACTGATAAAATTTGAAGAATAAACAGGAGAAAAGATAATGAGCTGATACAGTGTTCTTGTGTTTCCGGTAGTTCTATTTACCAGCTGATGAAGTTCATGATAAATTCTGGCTGGAAAATAATACACTAATGTGCTTGTGCGTGTGTATTTATATGCAGCCCATACACAACAGTGTTGGTACACGCATACTGTATGATCACAAAAGTACACATTGAGAACTATAAACACAAGGAGAAAATATTCCTAAACTGATTGTTAATTAATTTAAATTTGACTGGGTGGCTTGCTGAGGCCAGGCCAAATCCATAACCTTTCAACTCATTCAGGCAACTATTCTCATAAAACACAATTCAGCAAATCATCTCCCTTTGTCCATGGCGTGCCTATAACTCCTCGTGCCTCACAATCCTTGGATCCCAGGTTCAATCCCAGATTCATGCATATTCTGTGTGAAGTTTGCATGGTCTTCCTATCTTCATGTGGCTTTTCTCTGGGGGCTCCCGTTTCCTCAAATACATTAGAAAGCATTACCTCTCACCAAAAACATTACATTCCCAAGGCCAAGATGAGTGAGAGGAAACTCATAGTTAGCCTCTGAACACAATCCCAGCTCAAGAGGTAGCTTGCCTGATCTTGAGGCAACAAGCACCTGTGCACTCCAGATGTGTACAGCCTGGTTTAACCATAAGAGCTTCCTCACTGCCTCAGGGATGGGGGTGTCTTCCACTCTCTTGCCCTTGGCCAGGGCCTGTACGTCTTGCATAGACAACGACGGAAACCAAACACAAGGCCATTGTGAGGGGTTGTAGCCACAGGCACAGAAAGGCCTTCAAAGAGGAACGCATCCTAAATTGGTATGCATTCCCCCACCTGTTCAGGGTCCAAGGCCCAACTCCAATTCTCCGCCCTGGAAGCAATAATCTGGAATGCACAAGCCTAGAGGCTGGGTGGCAGCGTTAATAACAGTGCAAAACACACTGGGCAAGCTATGAGCCACACAGAATGCACTGACTGGGTGTTGCAGCAGACCTTTACAACTGCTGCACTGAAACAATTAATTTGCTTCCCCGGGGCCCAGGCTGAATTCAACAGGTTGGAATAATTTCAGCTCAATTCCATCTGTCTTAGCTATTCAATAGTTAAAGGTAATTACAGTGTCCCCTACACAGAGCCTTCCTCTGGCATACCATTTTGTTTGAAAGAATAAATAAAACAAATCTCACTATTAGAGACTGTATTTAGTTGTATTTAACCCTTTGTCGCCATTTTGGATCCCATTTCTAAGTCCTTTTTATTGCAGCTCTGCAAACACAATCCCAAAAGACAACAAAAGCAGTTTGCAAACTGTCAATAGTTCAGGGCAATCTGTAAGAAGGGAAGGGCATCAGCTTGAAGGAAAGGATAAATATGGCACAACTTTAACTCAACCTTTCCCTCACATCAAACTTCTCTCATATATCTCTCAAACTTCCCCCGCAGCCCAACCCCCCCAACGAGCACAGCTCACACACACAAATGAATGACTCAGGGCTTAGCTGTCTCTCTGTCTCTTAACGATTGCTTGAAGGCACCACATCTCACACGGGTGAGCCTCTAGGAAAGGACATTTAAACCAATACATGGATTTAGGCAATAGCCTCAATTTCCTGATAACAGGAAAAGGATAGTGCACAAACAAAGTTCACCCACAGTTTTCAGAGACATGCAAGACAATGAACTGAATTTTGTATTATTGTCCAAGACAAGATTAACACAACTCTCTAACAAGGCCATTTCAAAATGGTGGATTGACATACTCTGTGCTCCTCTCCTGCCTTTAATGATGACCAGCAGGCACCCAAACTGGTAGTGTTTAAGATAAAATGTAATTGATTCATTGTAGTAGCCTGAGTAGTGTACCTCTACAATGCATTAAGTATGCATCAGAGATGCATAAAAAAGTCAAAATTTAAAATTCCTAAGAATATTGCGTAATTCAAGACATCAAAGACTGTGGCAAGTAACTTGTGGCAATCAGATCAGCGTTGCAGGAAACCGAAAGAATCAAATGTTAATTAAGTTAGCTGTCTTGAAATGCGGTACATATGTGTTGATTGACTTAACAAGACAACAACCAGAGAAACAGCTGTTATTGCCATCTATGGTGTATACAATATAATTGTTTGGAGTGGAAATACGCTGAAGGGAAGTATTTAAAAAACTATAGCATAGAGTAGTAATTAAGTTGGCCCTTCAGTGTTTACATAATCTTCAAATGTTGACTGAACTGGGGTGGATGAAATTAAAGGAAAAAAAAAAACAAACAAACTACACCATCTTGTGTGAGTTTCTTTTAAAACTTAAACAGGCACACCACAAACTCTCCTCACCAGGAAGACGCGGCTGACTAAGTCTGTACGTACATGAATTGATGTGTCACTGGTCTGGAACCTTTGCAAAGCTTCTCTCAGCTTGACCAGAACAAAGCATGGAGACTCCCCAGTGAAACTGAAGGTGGGTGTGAGAAATTAGGAATTTCAAGCATGTCAGATTAGAGGGGATCTGCATCCCACCAAATGAACGACAATTCTACGAAAACAATTATCTTAAAAATACCTTCCATTTTACCTGGTATAGTTTTACCCTGGGGGGGGGGGGATAATATGCTATGCTTGGTCACAATGACTCTTACACCTTGATTTTAAATAGTGGAATTAAAAAGTTCAGTTATTCAAAAGTCTTACATTGCTGAAGTTGTGAGTAAGAGTATCCATAGTTAGCTGAATGCCCACATATGTGCTCACACTTTTGGTAACATCTGCAGAGTGTATTATATATACAGCATGATAATCCTGCATTTCTTTCATCTTGCAGAGCCTGGATCAAGACAGTCCTGGATGTTTACATAGAAATGATCAAGAATGAATCACAACAGTGTCAAGAGGGTTCACGTCAGGCAACTGGCCATAGGAGACAAACAAGGACATTGATTCTGAAACCTCTTCCTCATTACATGAGCAGTGTGCTGAGGCTTTTCTTCTCATGCTCTCCAGCTTTTTCATGCCATTTTACTTGGTGTTAATAAGGGGACCCTTCTTGAAACACTTCCTTTCTTTATGTATTGGATAATGTCTTGATAAAACCTCTTAAAAACACATAATACCTTAATCTAAACAGCACTAAGTAGAGCCAAGTTCTATTTATCATACAGAATACATTGTATAAATTTCCGAAATTCACACTTTCCACACCACTAAGTATTTCTTTAAATAAAATCCACAATAACATTCTGCTCTTTACAAACCTCTGGCACTATAAGAGCTCTCTGAAAGTGTAAGCACTTTTTACCGTACAAAATAAACTTTGTGGGTCTGAGCGTTATGGCCCTTCTCTGTCACTGGCACCACAGTCACTTACCCAGTTGAAGGATACAGCTACAACTATACACCTAAGAGACCTAAGTCCTCTATAATACTAGGTGAAGTATTCAGAATCAATTTTCCTTTTATTATGTAAAACTATAGAATACTTTTACAGTGGACCCCTATCAGGTTTAGGATGAGAATTATGTGGTATTACAGAACCAGGACAATGACAAACAAGAGAAAGTCTTAGCACCTGAAGGGAGAGACAAAATGGTACTAGAGCAATAAATATTTGGTATTCAAACTTCACCAGGTTATACCATAAGAAAGATACGGTACAGCGCATGATACAAATGATGGAATATTCAGAAAAAGTAAAAATCTGTAAAAAGTAGTCAAGCCACGGAAAGACTAAAATTCACTGCAGATTTCCCACAGATAAGCACAGCATTGCTTTTGGACAGCTGTGTATGAATAAATCTTGCTTTGGAAACAGCCTATTCATTTTTCTCTCTCCTCTGTCTTCCCCTGTGCCAGACGGTTGGGAAAGTATTATTTGTTCAGTCCTGCAATTCATGTCAGAGCCTAAAAGGGGTTAAAGACCTTCTCTGTCCTAATAAAGAGAACCAACTGAGCCACCTGCCATCGTCCCCAGGAAGAACAATCCTATCAGAAGAAGCCATTGTGAAGTCTCCATGGCTCAGAGTGCCTCTTAAGCCCATTACACTAAAGCTAGTACGCTTGACTTGGCCATTTCAAAGCAGGAACAAGGCGCTACCATGTGGTTTGGAAGAATAAAGTTGCGGAAACTGATTAAAAGTCTTAACCTTTCTTGGCAAAGTTTCACACCTGCTTCACCTATTAGACAACAGATGATTTACACAGCCTGTCTCTGAGTGAGAGAGATCCTGTGCTTGTGGTGTGCTCTATAACTATCCGGTAAGGACAGGAAGTACTAATAATAGGCCACAACACGCCACAGTCATCTTCTTTTTAGCAACATAAGTCTTTCTTTTCCTCACACACGACATAATGGCAAGCACCACACTGATTGCTGAACCCATTCTGTTCGTTCTTCAATGAACTTGGACTTCAAACCCAAACGATGCCAATCAAAGGCCATTTGTAACGTATCCATCAGCTCTGATGAAAAGAGAAATCACAGCATTTGCTTCCTGTTAGGGAGAATTTATTTTTAGTACTATTAGGGTTGACAAATCCTTCAAAAGCTAGTGAAGTGAAGACAGCTAGCTGAAGCACCTCACAACCAGGTAAGTTTTTGTCAAAGTGGAATCAACAGAATACTCCCTTAAAGGCCACCCTTTCTGACAGGACATCTAATTTATCACACAGGCAGACAAAAAAAAAACCCACAAATGCCCCTTCTCTCTTATAATATGGCACACACAACGAATGTTGTTTCAGAGTGTTGTGAGCATGAAGGTCACTTTCACACTTCTACTGAAGGGGAACTCACTTGTGTAACTTTTGACAATTTTCAGCAGCTTCAGAATCCAGGAATTTCAATATTCCTCTTATATTTCCTGGAACATTGTAAAATACGCATACGTTAGAAAATATATTCTAGCTATCCTGGACTTTGTGTTATTTTGTTAATTAGAAAAATATTTTGTGTCAAAAACATTTGGATCCCTCCCATATACACTTAGTACGATCTTACAAAACAGTCAGATGAGTAAACTCTTGATAGGGCATATTAAAAATATTGCAAGCCGAGATTTCAATCGACTGAATCAGATCAACTCACATTTTATTCCATAAGATAAGGACTCCCTGCCTTGAAAAAAACCAACAACTTCCCTCTCTCTCTATCTGAAGCTAATTTAAAGCTTTCAGGTCAATTCCGATTTTAAACATGACCACTTAGGTTTCGGGTCCTTTCCCAGTTACCCCCTCCTCACTCTCATGTTTGAGGGACCTGCATAATCGCCACCTTTTCAAGTGGGGTCACTGGCAATTAATAACTTTTTTTTTCTGATCAATGAGGACTCTCACGCAGGAAAAATAAAAGAACAAAGGCTCCTATTTCACAAGAAGCTCCATGACAAGACCTCCCTTACTCTTTGTAAATAGCTTCCACATCCTCACTCTTCCTGCACCTTTGCTTCCACTTCTAAAAACACATCCCCTCCCCCCAGCCAGCAAACACACTGCATTGCCGGCCTGCAGCACCTGCACCACTTCAGAGAGGAAGCACTTCAGGCAGTTCGCAGAGAATGAACCATTCATGACCAGTTTAGGTTACTCAATCTTTTGGCTTCAGTGCCAGCATGTCAACCTAGAGCTCTGCCAGTTGTTTCACTCATCGAGTTGTCTCGTACATTTTCTCCATTCTATTTAAAAAACAAAACAAATTAGCCATACACAAAAAAAAATCAATGAAGAAGTGTGGCCTACTTTTAGTTTTTTCCAAATCGGCAGCAAAATGCAGAAGGAGATTGCTCACAGAGATATCGCGCACAACAGCTCCTCTCCTGACACGTAATGGAAAAAGAATGTTTCCAAGAAGTCAAAATATGTGATGCAAAATCTAGCTTGTCTTTTACTTTGACGGTCTAGAAAGCTCTCTCTATTGCCGGTGGGAAGGAGAATAAATGTGTCACAGAAAATACACTTGTGTATGCTTTTATTTATATAAGCAAGCCCCTCTAGATGTGGTATGGCATATATACCGTCTTGAGAGAGTCAAGTCAAAATCATTTTTGATACTGGCACAGAACTTTCCACTCAAATGTATGCAAATAATAACTAAATTATCTTTGGAGGTAATATAAGACACGTTGTCTGTGCAATAACAATGAAAATGAAATGGCCAGAGGTAGTATTCTTTAATTAAATCCCTTTGTGTTTTACAAAGAGGGAGGTCATTCCTTTCCATTCTGACTGAACTCATGAGTACTCTTAGCCCAAAATGCTGTTTTACCCAGCAGCCATATCACCCGGCAATTCACAACTGGCAACCCACTTAATCTTAACAGGTGTGAGCCTGGTCAGTACGTGGATGGGAGACCCCCTGTGAAACCCAAGGTTACTGCTGGAAGAGGTGTTAGTGGGGCCAGTAGGAGGCGCTCAGCCTGCAGTCCTAATGCCCCAGCATAGCGACAGGGACACTATACTGTAAAAAGGCACTGGCCTTCAGATGAAATGTAAAACCAAGGTCCTGACTCTCTGCAGTCAATAACAATCCCAGGGCATTTCTTGAAAAGAGTAGGGGTGCCTTAGCCAAATTTCCCATTGACCTTTTATCAATCCTGGCCCCTAATAATCCCCATCTATGAACAGGCTTCATCACTCTGTGCTCCTCCCCACTGATAACTGATGTTTGGTGTGCATACTGGTGCACTATATACTATAAGTGTAAGGAATTTAATACCCAAAAAGGAAATGTACACTTGGCTTTAGCAAAACATTCACACATTTTGTTTTTCAACTCAGAGCCCACCCACTTTCCACTTTCTAACCACTTTATCCCAGACAGGGTCACAGGTGCCGGGACCTATTTTAGCAAGCAGCAGGCGCAAAGTAGGGTACACCCATGACAGGATAACAGTCCATCACACTTTATTTAGAGCTTTAAATAAAAGTGATTGAAATTCAAAGCTCCTCAAATACATTCATTTACTTCCCAGGAAGCAATCATAAGTATACTGTCTTCTACTTCACCTTAATATAGTAAACCAAACAACATTCAAGGAATTCCAACTATAAAGTCAGCCCACAGCCTACACATTTTATATGGCCAACAGAACTTTTCAGTCCAGTGAGGGGCATCTCTGTCACAGATAGGAGGAAGAGAAAGCAAAGGAACTACAACCTCTGACCTAGCAGACTCCTGATTCTCAAATTCAACACTAGGCAAGCCAACAATGTGAGTGAAACCCAGTGTTAATAACAAGAATAACAAATAGTGATATTTCAATATCTAAATCAGAACATTAATTTAAGGGTGCTGAATTTTGGTTTAAAGGTGCAATGGATTTTTTTTTAAAATCCCAGTGTGAAATACAGCAGAGACTGAGAAAGAATTACGGTACACAGAGAGAGTTTTTCACATCTTCAAACTGGACTTAAGGGCATAAAAAACAGGTCATGGCAATCAGATAAAATTGTGCAATAAGATCCCACACTAAATTATGATTAGGCCTAGACACCGTGTTAGTTTCCACACACGTATGACATCTTTATCTTCTACAGCTTTTTCCATTTATCTTATGAATCAGTTTCTTTTTTTCTGTCAGAAAGAGTATATTTTAAGTGATCATTTTTGGTTTCCGGGAATCTTCAAGGCACATTTAAAGCAAAAAATATTTTTATTATATTTTACATCTTTAAATCAAATTTGTTTGATTATAAGGTGAACCTGAAGTGGTTTAAAATAGCAGTTAAACATTTTTTTCAGCAAAGAGGTCTGAGCCAGAAGACAACACAAATTCTGATTCTGTGAACTTTCTGTGCATGGGGGACAGGTCATCTCTTTTGTGAGAAAGAAAGAAACTGATGTTTTGTACTGGCATTTGAATGTTAACCAAAAGGCAAGTTCAGAGGAGGCAAATATTATACTAATGAGAAATTCCAATGCAAAACATCCTGTATACAGTCACACCTCTGTGAAACAGCAATTGTGTACACAAATTGTCATTATATACACAACTCTAATAATTCAATTAAAAAAGCAAAAAGAAGAAAATAGCTAGATTATAACAGATTAAAAGGGGAGAAAAGACAGGATTGCATAAACAGCCAGATCCTTTGCGGTGGCAAGTTTTAATTAATTTATGTGCAATAAATGGCCTTAACAAGCAACACAATTCTGTTGAATGAATTCTGTCTGTATGCAGTAATAGCAGTTTACATGAATTCAAAATAAGTAAATGTTCTTCTGTAAGGTCCTTCAGTCAGGTAGTGACTTTTAAGTAAAGATTCAACCATAAATCTTCAAAACAATTCAGATAAAGATTTATAAAGGCACAAATTAGAAGAAGGGTATAAAACATTTTGAAGAGTCTGAATATCACTTTGAGCATGGTGAATGAAACACCGCCTAGATCAGGCTGTGCCTCCAAACAGAGCAGTGAGGCAGGGATTAAACTGGTCAGGGATGCCACTGTCAGGCCAACAGGAACTCTGAAAGGGTTACAGAGTTTAATGGTTGAGATGGAAATGAAAATGTCCACGGGTCAGCATAGTAGTGGCAGCATTATGTTAAAGTTTTGCTTCATATCTGCAGGGATTGGGAGGCTTGTCACAGAAATCTTGATGGAGAACTCTACTGGCAAATCCTAGAGCAACACCTGGTTCAGAGCTAAAACTGGGAAACAAATTTACTTTTCAGCAGCACAATGATCCAAAACACAAGGCTGGAGTGGCTTAGGAATAAGAAAGTGAATGTCCTTGAGTGGCCCAGTCCAAGTCTCGAATTTTATTGAGAATCTGTGGAAAGATTTCAAAACTGCTGTCTATAACTGATCCCCAAGCAACTTGACAGAGTTTGAGCAAATCTGCCAAGTCGAACACATAAAAAAGCACAGCTGTGTGTAAAAAAAGACTTGCTGTAGTAATTGTTGCCAATGGTACTTCAACTAGATACTGAGCTCATGGGTTTGAATACTTATGCGATCCACATCTTTCAGTTTTTTTGCTATAGCTTTTGTTGACATTTATGGTAACCAATCTCCCCCCTTAGAAATCTTCAGTTTGAGCATTCAGGTTTTAAAGAAAATATTCACTTAAAAAAAGGTACGCATCAATGTGTACCTTAACAAGCTGGGATGCCACAGGAAGGGTCTGAGCAAGTTTTCAAGGTCTTGTACATTTGACTTTAACCACATACTGTATGCATGGCAACTTAATCATTTACTCCGTTTGAACGCAGTTCACTTTAATGGCACTGCCGTGTGGGGCTGGGTGAACTATTTTTTCCCCTCTGTGGCATAAATAGGATAAAACTAATGTTGACATTTATTTGTCTGAGCTCAAGAGGAGGTGCCCAAGGGTGTGAACGCTAAACTATTTCAGGCATTGTTTTTTCCATCCTGTTCGGCAAGTGGGTTACTACCACTCTACACCCTGAACCACCTCAGCTTTACTCATGCACAGGAGGCTCAGCATACTTTTGATAACTTTCCAATCCACTCTGTTTAGATCACTACCCAGCAATAAACTATGCAAACAACTAATTATAGCACCAGCTATGGAAATGAGCGCAGGATGTGACAGTGTAAACCATACGGACATGTTTGACTTGGCAAGCAGGAGGAACACTGAGTATCCAAGCAGGAGCAGGCTGCACTGCTCAGATTTTGACTCTTCACATAAACACAGTTAAATGACTCATTAAATACCTGAGTCGGGTTCGATTCTAAGCAAAGCGCGCAATGTGTTATTGTACTGCGAGAATTTCAAGAACCTTGGTGCTGTTAACAGCGCGGAGGCTTTGTTTAAAAGCATTTATTCTTAATTTCTGAAACACTTAAAATTTTTAGAAACTGAATTCATTAATTACCTGAGCAGGTTTCTATTATGTAATGGTTTCTTTTTTGTGCTATTACCAATGGAGAATGACGTCAAGATAGGATTCCTTCTCTTACCAACCAGTAGCCTTGCTTGCTGTCCAGGATTTTGTATTAGCTGAAGAAATGTTGATGTTCTGCCCATATACATTTTGTTCTTGCATTAAAGGGGTCCATAGAAATCTGTATTAGGGACACTGCTCATTCAGACTTCTATCAGTGACCTAGATTCTGGTAGATTGAGCAAACCAGTGAATTTGCCGATGTTAACAAAACAGGGGCATTAGCAAACACTGCAGAGGCTACAACAGGAAATTCAAACTGATTTAGTTAGAATTCGAGACAGGGTAAACATTAAACTGATGTCACTTAATGTTGATATGTAGGTAGCAAAATCGGATGACAAACATAGAATGGAAAACACTGAAGTTGAAGAAGCACCTTATGAAAAAAGACAAGTAATTTTATTGACACTTGATTTGTCTTTCAGACAATGTGGGAACACAATGGAAAAATAAACAGAATATTAGGATGTAGACAATTTTTTTTAAGTTAAAATTTAAATCAAGGGATTATAAATTAAGAAAACTGAGATTTAGTCCCTCTGGAATCAGTGTAAAGAAGAATAATATAGCACATTCCCAGGTTCAAAGGAATGTCCTACTCGGACAGACTAAAAGAGCTTAATCCATTTAGTTTTTATCGGTAAAGACTGCAGCGGAGCCTGAAAACAGGAGCCACTTTAACACAAATGTTTTTGGGAGTGTAGAACAAACTGAAGTCAATACTATTGCTTCTTTCAAAACACATCTAATTTACCAGCAACCAAATGTTGGACCTCTTATCACTTCTTCTTAAGATTCTCAAATAAACATGTTATAATTTGCTATATTGTGTGTCAGTAATGTTTAAAATGTGAATATGAATATACATGTAAGATGTTACATTTTTTTTACATAAACTCCTTCATTTTCGTCACGAATCGAGTCGGCCGACGGCTGCAGGGCTGATCTCGCACAACGGAGCAACTACCGAACACGTAACCGCAGTTCATTGACCTGATTCATGGACTGCTCTCGCACACAGCACCTCAGTGAACTGGGAAGGAGCACACACACAAGAGGACTGCTGCCTACGTGTGTGATAAAGGATGAGATCACCCCCTCCACTCATTTCAGAACCATTCAGACCAGCTGCTCCCAGGGAAAAAGGCAGATTCTACACACACACACAATAAGTGTGACGCTGTGCCGATCTGCGTTCCGAAGAAAACGGTCATTCATTTCCTCAGTCATTCAGCTACAGAAACAGTGAGAGAGAGACAAGCCGGAGTGAGGCTGTGATGAGGTCATTTGTAGTAAGGAGCCTGATATCGGCAAAGGGAGGATGACAGATTGGCCCAGGTTTGAAACCCCCCCAAGTGAGCTCTCCCCCGCTCGCTGCGCGTCCCTCAACAGCATGAGTCAGCCCTGTACGGCTGCAGATACAGACAGCTTCCCTCGGTGCGCCGCGGAAGTAATGTATGACGTCTCAGAGTCTTAGCTCTACAAAACGCAGCTGCACAACCCGTTAACCATCTGGTCCACTGAGGGAGACAGTGGTGCAGGGGGGAGGGGTGCTGCTGAAGGTAGGAAATTTAATTGTTCCCCAACTCGGCATTACCTCCGTGCTAATAGGCCAAACCTAATCCATGACGCCAACTGTGATAAACTCATCGCTTTGAAAACAGATGGCTCAGTGCACCAACAAAAATTAATTGGATGGAGGCTTCAACTAAGAGCTAATATTTGCTACAGGCTCAACACAAACAAAAATGACCTTGCCCCTTTGGGGAACGTACAGTAAAGGAAACTTTTTAACAAAAACATGTCTTGCATTCTGCAACACTTAAAGGCAATGCTTGAAATGTATGATCCATTAGTGTGATGTTGAAAAATGAAGATTTAAAAGGTGTATGTATTTCTCTCATACTTTCTATATACATGCGACACAAGCTTCATTTTGCAGAAAGTTCTCTTACAGGACACTGCCTCACAGCTCAGGTGAATTTGATTGTTCTCCATGTATTTGCGAGGGCTCTCATTGGGTAGTCTGCCATCCTCCCAGAGATGTGCCAGCTACATTTGTTTTACCATTGTAAATTGTCCCTTTACAACAGACAGGCCCACTCTCAGGACAGGCTTTCGTTCTCGCCAGGATAAACTGCTTTTTGAGGATTGGAAAGGTTACCTTTAACATTCTTTATTTTCACCACTTTGATAAAATGTCAACATAAATCAGAGTGCTGCAAGCTGGCACGCAGTAGTGTAACACAGCCCTTGCATTGAATCGGCATTTGCAAACTCCCACAATGCAAAAGAAAAAACCTTAAATGATGAACAGCAAAGTAAAACCTTGTCACATGAAGGCTTATACAAGAGCTTCGTTAAACACTATAGTTAAGACTACAGGGTTAAACACCCTAACCAGGCTCTCTTTGTTAAATTTAAGAAGTTAAGCCACAGTCTTGGCACACATGACTCCTCAGTCATTCTTATCACTCTAGCAATTACAGGAGGAGTGTGGAGTGTCAACATCGACAGCCCATCCTGTCAGTGCAGATGGAATTCACATGGAAGGCACAGGGCAGTGAGAATCCAAGGTGAATCAGAGCCCAAGAAATGAACATGCTGTTTTAGCCAGAGCCTCCCTGCTGTGAAAGATCATGCCTCAAGCAGCCATTCCAGACAGGCCTGGACTCCCCCCCCCGAGTGAAAACACCCCAATTCACACTGAAGCACTCTGCATCTTGCACCAAAAGGAAGTGCTAAGAGATTAACAAAAGGGCAAGAGCAGGATTAGGGGAAGGGTGTGATGTTCTTCTCCACAATTTTTTTTCATAATGAAATAACCTTTCACAACTCTTAATCGAGGGGAAAAAATATGCTAGGTTAAATTCTTCTTTTCAAAGTCATCTCCAATACATCCGCTAGTATTTATGCAATGCCATCATTTATTTGCAATGACATACATGGTCATACATCTAAATGTCAGTTTAAGATATGAAAATGTGTTGCAAAAATGCTTACCTTTTCAGTTTCTCTAATTAAGAGTGTTTGGTATTTAATATGGGCATTCAATATTTAACAGCTGTTTAACCTTTTTTCCTTACTTTACTGACACACCTGCATGTGTTAAGAAACAGAATAAACACTGATAGTTCAGAAACTTTGCTTGAGCAATGTTGCATAATCCAATTGCAGATTCCATCATTCCCAATTTAAAAACCCAAGGAAAGCAGAGGACAACTCTGCCCCCTACTGTTTGTTGGAGAAGCAACTTAAATGATGCATCAGGGAGAAAGGGCTTGTGAGCATTTTATCATTTTATAATATCACTCAATTATCCAGGCAATGCCTAGCAGAATATTTAAATTTTAAATGGTGACTGAATTTAGGGATCACAGGACAAAAACCACAGGTTTAGCTCTGATCAATAGGTTCAAAGCTTTAGTTATCTCTAATGGAAATGTGGTGTAGATATCAATTATTTTTTATAAACATTGTTGCTCCTTAAACCCCACCCCCCAAAAGTAATGAAGGTCTGAGAAGCCGATGGCCTCAGGAAGGAGGACATAATACCTTCCCCACATTTACCACAGGACCAGAGCTTTCCTCAGCAGAGGAAATTCAGCAGAGAAGATGTTATCAGCCAGGCAGGCAGCCTGTTTATACTGAAAGTCTTTACAGTTGAAAAGAATTAAACCATCTGTGCCACGCTTTTGCAGACATCTGGTATTTCCATATTTCAATGGCTCTGGTTACACTAACAGTTTTCAGGAAGAACAGGTACTAAAGTACTACTATTTTTCAAGTAAAAGTGATTCAAAAATGAGAAAGATTCCAAAGTACCGTGCTGAGCAATTGCATATCTTTGCAATTATGTATATACATACAATGAGGCATTAAATACACAACAAATAAGTATTAAATCCAATAGTATTTGTAGCTTTTTAAATTTGTAGCTTTTTTTAGTTTTCCTTGTTGATTGTGATGAGACATTCAGTTCCCATAATGTTCCTTTAAATTATATTATTCATAGTTTTAAACCTTTTCTCTTCACATTCATCCCTGTAAAGGTTTTGAGTGTAGAATGTAGAACCACAAGCTCTGTTGAGCACAGTTCTACGGCTTTCATTTTATTACTAATTTCCCTCGTTTAAAAATTAACAAAATCTTCATTTTACCCAGAAAACTGAAATGAAACTGAACTGCCATTCACATTGACTTTCACAGCTATTCCAGATCATACCTTTACACACACTAATGCCACCTTTATCACTTTAAAGATGAGAAGATGAAAGAAAGAAACTCCAACAGCAAAGATTCAATGACTCTCCATCACAACTGCTATATAAGTGACATTTATTAGACATTTTGCTATATTTACAAATCTTGCACTTTTCTGGACAATAAAACTCGCCAAGGTGCAGTACTACTTGGCAGAAAGTACAGAAATTGGATCTGTCCATTTTTACGATGAAAAAGTCATCTTCACTCAAGAGAGACTTACACTAACCTAGAGAAAAAGTAGGTAGATCAAAGGGACCATGTCAAAAGTTCTCAGGTAAGCCTAGGGTGGAAAAAAACGAATTCAAGTTGGTAAGGAGTTGGAAAATCAGCATTAGACTGTCCTTCCCTAGACATTATTTCACAAGATAAACCTCTCCTGACACTGACAATGAATGTAGGGGAAAATCTTTTAAATTAATGCCCAAGCCTTGATCCACCTGAGCAACTTGAGTTCAGCTGAATGGAGACCTACAAGGAGCCTGACTACTCAAGCTCTTGTCACTTCATCATTACAGTAGTAGAAATAAGACATAGAACAAAAACTGGACCCCCTCACTTATGCTCTCCTTTGACATTTGGAATTAAGCAATTCCAGGTAATCTGCCTGATTGAACGTGCAGTAAAGCTGTGATTATTTTGTATACTGTTAACACACTTCGGTTAGGTAGATGTAGGACTTTTATATTTTTATACATGATGCATTTTGGACCCATCTCTCAACCTACTGTAAGTTCAAACAATGACCACGGAATTATATTCTATTAAAATGTTACTTTTTACACCTTTTGCTTTACTCACGTTTTATAAGAAACCATTTGCCAATCAGTCAATCTTTATTAATAAAGAATAAAGCCTGTAGTACTGCCTTGGTTTTTATTTTTATTTCTGGAAATTAACTACTTACAGCATTCCTTAGAATTATATGTTAAATTTCTGTTGTCCTGTATGTATACTTATGTTATAAAACATACCTATAAAGTAATTCTAAAGTATGCTATTTTCATAATTTTGAAGAAATTTCAACAAGGGTAGTTTTACTTTTATAACTTATGCAACAAAACACTGTTTTGAAATTATTTCAAGAAAATGTAATGTAAACCACTGAACTGTTGAGAGTCCCCATTGCTGAACTGCAAAATCATGGCCAGCATAAGGCTGGATTCCAAATCACTTACAGTTTGAAAAGATAGGGAAAAAAGCAAGACTGCCCTCTATTGGCTAAAAAGGGCATAGTGCATGCTACTGAGTAACTATGAACAGATAGTATGTAAGGCATTATTCGAACGTCACAGACTTGATTGCAAATAGCACTTAACATTAGCCACTAATGATTGAATGGTTACAGAATCTTCAGCATCCACTAGTAAAATTTTACATCTAGAAACATACAGAAAGAAATGTCTCATTCTTAAACGGTATTTTGTTATTTAAAGCAGTGATATTATTCCTTTTTGTCTTCTGTGATCTGTCTTGATTCACTTCCTGCAGGTGCACAGTTGATATTTGATGGAGTTTTGTTTTTTTTCTGCTTCCAGGACTCTAAATGCAGGAAGGGGGTTGTTTTTGTTTCCAAAAAGCAGCTGTGAAAGAAGGGCATTGAAACTATTAGACAAATTGTATTCTATTTTAAGAAACCGTAGATGTCTCACAGAAAAATGCAGGATGATTTAATGTGCAATATCCTCTCCAGGCACTGTGATGCTAATTTAATTGAGAAATGCTAGTAAGAAGCTGACTATTTTGGGTCTTAAGTTAAAAAAAACTTCACTTTTAGGAAAAGAGAAAATATACTGATTCAATTTTTACTTCAAATCACATAGACCATAAAGATAAAAAGAACAGAAGACAGAAATAAACCTAATTTCTATTTAAAATCAGCAAATTAATTGTACATTGCAGTACCAGTACTCAGCAGAAGAATACAGTGTGGTTAAATGGGTACTAAAAGTATCCTTTTTTTAATCTAAGATTTTATCCAGTATCAATTAACATGTTATAGTGCTCTTTGATATTTGCTTATCATTTCTGAACTTTCCATAGCCTTTACAGTCTGGTTCTCCATTAAAGAGATGGACTGTGTAAGATGAATGTTGTTAAAATGTGTCAATTTCTAACAAAAAAATGTTAAACAATGAACAATTTTCAATAATGACATGATGACTAAATATCTAAACATAAAATTAAATGCACTGTACACAGACTAAGATATGCAAGGTAGGAAAACAAACATTCAATGACCTAAAACATCTTAAGGTGTAAAGGAAAATAAGTCTCCAATTTCTGAATTCAAAATCCACCAGAAATACTGTTTAATCACAAAAAAAAGAATGAAGCTGTTTTTGATATTAAGAAAAAAATTCACATACAAAGACACCAACAGCAGAAGTAATACTTCAAACTCTGTAGTAGATACCAAGTATCACGATGGGAGTTGATGAGATTAGACACTTCACAGGTTAAATTCATTGGTTATTAGAAAATAAAAAGTGGAATGGGGCAAAAGCACATCACTTCTGTGTATCAGAGTCCCAAAACTCTGAGCAAAGAAATTCTTGTGCCCAGCATCAAAAACCTATGTTAAGGATCAGAGAGCAGTGCACTGTGGTCACACAATGGATGTCATGGGCACACTGAAACTGGTTGAAATCTAAGTATGCCACATGCACTTATGAGCTGCTGGGTTCACATCTGCCTGCCACGCCATCCCAGTGAATGTTTTTGTTCCCTCCTCAAACCTTGCTGCTTACCTTTAGTAAATGAAGAGGACTCTGGTACGAGGGAGAGTAGAAAAGCTTGAGTCTGACAGTTTCCTGACCTTCGCATAGTTGATGAAGCCCCTGAGGAACAGGAGGAATCCTACCACAATGAAAAATAAATATATATGAGAAATGCAGAACTCTTCCATCTCTATAGGCTAGCTTCACAAGCAATTTCAAGTTCACAAAGAACCAAAAACACAAGTATCTCTCTGTTAAAGCATATAAATAATTTCATAAAATGGCAACAATATGGAACAAACTGTAGACTGCTTCTGCAAACAGCAGCTCGTGCAACTCTGGATTTCACAGCAGCAACCAAAAATACTTGAGAAAACTACAGAGAGCTCTGCCAGGTATGCATTTGCTTTGTGATCTGGAGTTAGATGGCATTACTACACAGTGCCTATTCAGAATAAAATGTCCACCTGTGGCATACGCTAATATGAATAAAAGAAGGCACTGACATGGTCTGCTGATACAAGTGTGATATGGCTTGCACATTACATATATCACATGGGTTTGGTAGAGATATCAATTGTATTCAAAAACATTCCAAGATATCCACTGAACCAGCAATGTTGAAGAGGGGTTTAAATTAGACAAAGAGTGGGTGCACCACATACTTTGTCCATTCTCGAATATTCACAACCAATGAAATGGATGGTGGAGGCATGTTTCATCTCTCAATTCACTGTCCTGACACAGCTTGCTCACTGAATTCCTGAGTACCTTCTGAAACATGGTTTCCTCTCTCAACCCCATGCACCAGCAGCCCACATTAGCAGAGTGTGTTATATGCATGTCAAAGGATATACTTTTCTGAGAATTAATATATCAAAAATATATACCACTTTAACAGTAAGAAAGTGAGCTGGATATTGACACTCACCCAGTACAAGGAAGACCCACCAGAGCCAGTACTGACCATCAAAGTACCCAGGGAAATAGGTAGAAAACTGAAATGGAAAAAAATAAAATTATGAGGACAAACCTTTACAATATACATAAAATAAGAGTAAGAAATGCACAAATTTGACAAAAGTGCTTAATATATATGCATGCATTTCTTTATACACCTCTTATATAATCACCGTATGTGGAAAAGGAGCAATGGGAATATTATTTCAGGAGCTCTAATGGCAGGACATAAAGAATTTTCTTACCCGCACAATAAGGATCCATTTGATGAGTGACAACCCAAACCCAGAAATAGCCCCATATCTTCCTGCAGCAGAGGTTGTGAGGCAGAAGGACAGGAAAAATCCAATCCAGTTAAACAGGAAAGCCACTGAAAATGCAAAAATTAAACAGATTTCACCAAATATCTGTCCACAGAAGTGTTGTTTTCTTTTTTCCACTGGTTTCCAGGGATCTGGAATGCCAATGCCAAGCACATGATCCCAGACACTGAGTTATTTCAGTGATGTCAAGGAGTCACACAATTTGCTGCATGTATAAAACCAGGGATCTTTAGTTACGCGGTGTCCTAATGGAGACAAGGGCCTGTAAACTATGCACAAAAGGAAAAGACAGACCAAATAAAAAACATTTTAACAAGTCTTTTGTAGTACCAGGGGATACTGCAAGGAGATGAATCTCAAGAGACCTTACCTACTCCAAAAAGCAGCAAAACAATAACTAATTTCAAGGTAGAAGTCACGTTACATACAAATCTGGTTGTTATATTAGACTAAAAATGTTTTAATATGAAGCTATTCCTTCTCAATCACCAAGGCAATTAATTCTCCAGTGTGTGATTTTACCATCTGTATTTTCAAAGCAATTAGATTTGCCAAGGCAATTAGAAGTATTCAGTATCCACAAGAGGGCAGTTGTACTACAATCATCTCTCCTTTTTTCCATTTGTTCATTTAATTGATGTTTAAGACACTACAGACTTACATAAATTGATCCAATCTGTTTTGTGTACTATGCATTTGTGTTAAGTGCTCTTATGGCTCACGTCTCTGCACACCTGTGCAACAGAGGAAGCCTTAAACAATGTTGCTTATAAAAGGAATATGTATGGATTCAGGAAATGCAGAACAAAGAGTGACTAGATTTCTTGAGCTCTATGGCTGTACTGTTTATCCTAACTACATTCATGTAGCATTTTTGTAGCATGCTTGGCATTGAA
This sequence comes from Lepisosteus oculatus, assembly GCF_040954835.1. Lineage (NCBI taxonomy): Eukaryota > Metazoa > Chordata > Actinopteri > Semionotiformes > Lepisosteidae > Lepisosteus > Lepisosteus oculatus. Next base: position 25,603,144 of record NC_090706.1, read on the forward strand.
AAAATATATTATTAAAATATACCATTAGCTCTTTAAAGAGCTATCCTCTTTAAATTACTTAATTTTTATTGTATTAGTAAAGCTTCTTACAAAAAACCTGAATTAACTTGACAATTTTTAACATAGCACTCACTGAAGAAAGTTAGCATAAATATGCCATCATTCCCTATCCTCAGCTGATCTGCATCATCGAAGTCATCTCTTGCCACAAAGTCATCATCCTGAAACAGACAAGAAAAAAACAAACTATTAGAACTTTAAATTCCTGGGATATCCATGATATTCTAAAACAGCAAAAGATGACAAATTCTCATTTTAATTGTCTAGCAAGAGGATTTTAATAAATGATCACAAACTATTTCATATTACGCAAAAAAGAACCTGCAATGTTCCTTCATTTGAAGATTATTAATCTATACTCTATATATGAGTGTATATATATACACACACACAGATTCTATATGTATGTAAAACAACTATGATTATTTATCGTCAAAGGTGTTCAGCTACAATTTAAAGATTATTTAATTGTTGATTTCTGAACACTGCTAACCACATTGCAGTTTCTTTTTTCTTGGAACTCTGAAAACAAGGTGCTGTCTGTCTGTTTACACATCAACGCTGTTTTACCACATCTCCAAAACCAGTTATAATATCACACCCACACTTGTGCTCTATTACTGTACCTCCAGCGAATTGCCAGTTACATCATCAAAAGTGTCCAGGCGTTCCCTGTGCTGTACGTAAGCAGTTTGTGGCAAAGAAACACAAACCAGTAAAACAGGACTAGAATAAAAGTCAAATAGAAATATACACCTAAATGACGTTTACACATTTACATTCAATGTAATCATTTAGGTAGCTACAGATTTTTGAAAACAAAATAAAAAGCAAGGAGAATGAGAAGGAAATGAATACTTTGGCCTGGTAACTCTTGTACTCACAATGTCCTTTTTTAATAATGTGCGAGTCCAATGTAAATTTTAAAAACATCAATTGAGTCATTCAGGTGTTTTTTATAAGAACATAGCTACAATACCTGTGTATGTAAATCCAATAAACAATTGTCACCAGTAGGACAAAAGTAAAGTGTTTTCTCATGAAACCAGGAATATTTAAAAGATGTTTTTCACATGTTTGACTTACTCTACCTCATGTCACAGTTCCAGACAATCTCCTTTTTACCACATTGCCCTGCAATGACTATCGGTACAATCTGTGAGTACGAATGGGAAAGAAAATCAGAACGCACCCTTCCAGTGACGAGAGGAATTGTTGCTTCAGCTTTGGTTCTTTCAGCTTCGTCGTAAGATGGGAGTGATGTGGCAACATTGTAAGAAGGTGGTTTTGGAAACCCTGCCTCATCTTTATAATCAAAGTAAGCTAAAATAGAAAAAAAGGACATTTTTTTTCCAACAAACAATACAACATATTTTGCTCCCAAGTATAATCAGCTACAAGAAGATAGTAGTTTGAACAGTAGGTTTACTTAATTCATGCAGTTTAATGTCCCAAAATATGTACATTTTTCTTAAAAAGCAGTGACCAACTGTGGTACTGTAAAACCACAACCCTAATCTTCCTTAATCTTCTATTTGTAAAAACTGTAAGACTACTTTCTACCAGTAAAACTGATCATGTCAATTAAATCACGAAATACCAATACCCTTCAGAAAAACAATACAATTCATCTCTATACTTGATTCATAAAATATCCCATGCTTGATTCAAATTAAACTGTTCCAAGGGTTTAGGAATTTGACCATTTAAGGTTAATCTCTAAAACCTGCTGGATTGTGGCTGTCTAGGACCACGGATAAACCTCAGTGGATAGATGCATTGATAGGTCAAAATGGGAAGTTATAAATACGGGTGACGAGGTAAAAGTAAAATGTGCTTCACTAGTAGTAGATGTTTCACTAGCATTCTTACTTAGGCTTGCTTACCTGCATTGTCTGCTGCAATGCTGCTGTATGGAGGAGGGGCATCAGAAGCAGCTTGGGAGCTTTCTCCAGGCTCCTCCTCATTCGGCAACTGGAAAAGCAGTAATACCAAAAATAAAATCCCACATTCAACAGCCTGTTGACTTTATATTGCTCATTTTTAAAGAACTCCCCTTTCCAACAAGCAAGGAAAGGGACTCAAACCTGTAAGTCATTCTCCAGTGAGATCTGCTTTGTGCTCATGTGTCTGTGATGTGCTGAAAGGATTGAAATATTGCCAGATTACACAATCACTGGAACCTCTTTTAAAGATAGATTCTCATCTAAAAGAGCTTATAAAGAGTACTGCAAATCTCCATTGCAATGCTACCATTTTGTTCTCTGCCTTGCATCATCCTGCAGAGCTATTTCCCTCTGACCCCCTGAACCCACACACAGCCAAAAAGAAACATCACCCATAACGGAACAACACTGAACCCGTCATCCTTTTCACAGTTGTATCTGCCCAGCAAGCTGCTTCACAGAATCAGAGACATTTTCCACTATCTCATTACTAACATTGCTAATGCTGGGGTTTTGTGGTTTGTGAGCAGTGTGATAGATATCCATACAACACTCATACAATTATTTATTGTAGTGCACAGATACATTACAGCGCTCTTACACATGCCCATACACACAAATATTGCTGCACTGGATCAGGAGATTTGATGTAATTTTTTTTAACACTGTGAAAACAAAACTGAAGGATTTTTTAAATCAAATCTGAAAAAAATGTAAAGATTTGGAAATCCAGGCAGTAAAGGCCACAGTTAAACTTTGGAATTCACAAATAAAGTATAAGGACTGACTGAGTTTCCTTTTTTAGTTGAACCAAGGAAACACTGCTGATGCAGCCAAGAGACTAGCACAGGCTTTCTAAAGGGCTGGCTGACTGACTCTTAGATACCTGGGACTAAAAAGAACAGTGCTCCATCACCCCTTGTGAAATTTCGTAGTATCGGTTTAATCTTCTCTTTTGAAAATAAATTCATCTTAACTTAATCTTTAAGAGACATACTTATGTAGTTTTAGAACTCTTGAGAGCTTTAAATGAAACGGTGGCTTTAGAGCTTTCCAGTATTTCTCTAGTTGTATAATCGTGGTGTTACTCAAAATTCAGCCTGTTCTAGCACTGCCACGTTTGAAGTACTCGGCACATTTCTGTAACTCATATCCTGAATAGGATGTCTTTTGTCTGCTTGGGTAACCAAATGAATCATCTTTTACCTCACATGACATGCACATTTTGCTGAGGGATCGAAACCATTGCTTGTGATTGAAAACAGGGAAATGTCAGTAACAGATTATACAGAATTCAATTTCTATTCTTAAATGGATCTACTGTAAAAAAAAAACCTAAGAAAATACAAAAGGGGACATTAACTCTGGAAGCATAGATAAGCTTTTCCATTAATCGGTTTGGCAAGCTGAAAAATAAAATTTTCATTGTAAATGAAAGCCTGTAGTTTCATGTACATTTCTTTCAGAAATCCACTACATGTATGTATAGCAGGCTGGCAAGGGTGGTGAGAATTTTACGTTACTTATGGAAACACTTTCACAAGATTTTGTTTGCTACAGCTAGGACTACTCCCCTATTCCATAATAATAACCTATTACAATAAATAAGCTATTACAGTTAAAACTAAGGATAATTAGAAGGAAGGTTTCTACTAATTACAATTCCTTAGTGTCCTACAATAAAAAGAGACAGGTCTAGATAATGCTGCACAAGGGAGGGAGAAGATTTAGTACCTTGAAACACAAAAGCACCCTATTCATGAGGAAGACTGAAAATTCTTCTAATCTATATCTTCCAATTCTCTTCTCTGAAAAGTGTTAGTGTTGAAAACTAGAATGCTTACAACGGTAAGCATTTCTGCCTTGCAACTCTAGGGTCATGCATTCATTTCCATGCCCAGGGTGCTATCTGGGTGCAGCCTGTATGTTCAAATGGGTTTCCTCCAGGTGCTCCAGTCTCCACCCATAATTGGCTTTTGGGAACACTGACTCTGGTGTGACTGTGTGTACCCTGCAATGGACTGATATCTCCTGTCCAGGGTGTGCCCTGCCTTGTGCCCATAGCTGGACAGGACAGGCTCCAGCTTCATCATAACCTTGCATTGGATGAAGCAATTATAAAATGGCTGGATGGATTATTCATCACTGTGAAATTGAAACTAGTTTGACATAATAATGCTGTACTAATGTATGCTTAAGCAACATATTAAATGCTATGCTTGTGGTTTTCTAAGAAACCTTAATATAAACTGAAAGTGTAAAATGAGTAGTTATTTGTTAGTGTTTACATTACATTAGGACTTGATTATACAAGTCAAAGGAAACGAAGTGAGCTTTTCACAAATCACATGAATTCTTCAGTAATTCCACAAGCTAGGTACTGCTGTAAAATTCCAATAGCATGCATGATGACTACAGAGTAGGGGAGGTTTGAGGTTGATTTTTTGTATTAAACATGTCTCTCATTTCTGACTCACTACCTAAAAAACAGTGGAGAAAGTTAAATAGCTGAATTCTATGCACAACAAAACTTCACATTAAAGGCCGTCTTAATCTCTTTTGATTTTCACAAAACCTAAGAAACAATTCTGGCCAAACAACCACAATCAAAGAATAATTCCTACTTCAAGACTGTGATTGTTACATTTTGTATATTAGAATATGAAGATCATGTAGGAAACAAAGCCAAATACAGAAGCTCGATGATGATAATTTGCTGAGAAGCAGTCATTGCTGTAAGCAGGAAGGAGGTATTCATCATTGAAATGCATCTCATTTTGGAGTGATTTTGATTATCTAAAGAATGCGTTTTAAATGTCAAAATTTTGTTATGGGAAGCTGGGGTTGAGTGGATACCGAATTACTTTATAAAGACTTAACATGAGGGATAGTGTACAGCACAGAGCTGCTCCGGCCATGTAAGCCAATTATATTATTTTCTTTAAATAGATTTGCGCATTAAAAAGCCTTGAGCACACCTTTATATGTAGCTATCAGTAATGCTACCAGTAGTAATGTATTTAATAGTTTACATCTTGATTCATTTATTAAATGTCAGAGCTGAGATCTATCTTTTGTAAAAGCATTACATTTGATCTAAACCATTTTTGCATTTTACAAATTAACAGATCGTAATAAAACTAGTAAAAGTCTATATTTAAAAAGATACCTTCGTCTCAAATCGTAAAACAAAACAATGCCAGTCCCTCATACATATCGTGTTATATAATGCTATCAAATGCATAATTTAGTCCCTCTTCCTGTTTTGTGTTTTGAGACCAGAATCTACCAATTATGTCTACCAAATGAAACCTTTGGCCTACTTTGGTGACGCTTAACTACAATAAAAGAATATAGCGAACATTTGTTGAAATATACAGAAAAGGTGAAATGGTTTCATAGACACATTTTCCTAATGTAGAAAATAACGAAAACCCCCCACCTTGATAACGTCATTGTAGCCATTGTTTTCATATATACGTTATACTTTAAACAGTATCTGCCCAAAGACCATGAATAACATTCGTCTAATACTGCCTAAATACTATTTCAGATCGGTTAAACCAGACAGAAATGCCTCTATTATTTAGATCAAAATGTTAGGAAGATGTCAAACCAAATCCTGAAGGCTTTCGATTTAAAACTTAATTCGCACTTCTTACCTACTCCGGGTCTCGTCGACTCAAAATGTAGATTAAAATAAGTTTTTGTTTTATCTTAACAGAAAAATTTAAAGGTCTGTAGGCGAAACATCAGGAATTATTAATCATTTGGCCTTGACCGGCTTAATACTGTATAACATTTCAAAACAATCGGGCCTAATATCCTCAATACATCACCGGTGTTTCCTACACGAAGTAAAAGCTGCCGTCCCTTGAATAGACGGTTCGGCCTTCCGTTTTCACCCGGTCCGCTAAACTAACTTCCACTTACCTGCTGGTATCTACTGCTTTGCTCAGCCATTCTTCCGTCAGCGCAAAAGCCTTTAATAAAGTAATGTAAGCAAACCAGATTGTAAAGATTTATCCCCGACTTATTCTTTTTGTGCCAAATCTGTGTAAAATGAAAGAAACGCCTCGTCTGCCAGGCTCTGAAATTCCACAGGGGGACACGTTTCCACCCTTTTCCCCGCAGCTCAGCAATGGCAGTCCGTGCGATATAACGAAACAAGGTCGAATACTGCCACCCCAGACCAAACCACGACTTCTACTGAAGATGCTTTCTTTTTTCTGCTGTGTATTTTTCCATACTGTGGCATGTTTTATAATAATAAAACGATTATACAGACGTTTATAGTAGTCATTTAATTATTTTTTATTTATTCATGGTTTTCCAAGTATATCCCAGAAAACAAAAATAAATTTAAATCCAAGTTGGTTTTGCTGCTGATTATCATAATAATTTTCACAACGTTATTTAATTATTTTTGTGGATAAGTTCTTGTTATCAAACCTATCATTAAGCATTAACAGGCCTAATTATGTTATTTTATTTTGATTTTTATAACGATAATATTTTTATTATAGTTATTATTTTTTTAGTTATTATTTTTATTATAATAGTATGAGTCCTTTGAGTTGAATAACTCAAGACAGTGAGAGTGCAATCGTTCTACAGTGTAATTTTACACAGTGAGCTTTCATACCTTTTAAAAATAAGTGTGACATCCTCTTTCCCTAAATCCATTTGGGTTATTTCTAAGTATTGTTAAGAGAGATCATTTATTAAGAAAGCAAATCTCATTATGCAAGCAAATTAACTTACAAATAAATGTCAACTATGTGTAAGGCTTTCAAATCTTTATAATATTTAGGGTAAACAAATTTGGTCAAATCAATAATATTGCTGGTATGTTTCAAGTGTAAGTCAAACACAGATGGGCATGCAGTATTGCAGACAGGTTACAAAGGCCGTGATCTCCCCTCTTTTGTATGTTTTCTGATATTCTTGTGCTCTTGTGCCTAAAAATGTCTTAATTTCTTAATTTAGAATTTCCCCTGGTTTGAGTTTGTTTTCTTAAATTTTATTTACTTATTTCTCCATGGATACCAAGTTTGATGTAACTGGTATCTTATTAGACAGTCTGACAACTTTTAAACTTTATTAATTCATAATCAGTAAAAAACCTGCACTGGAAAAAAACGCAGTCTGAATTGTGCCTTTTATTGTGGAATGGAAAGGATAAAAACAATACTGCTGACAGTCACTGAAAGCTTTGCAAGTTGGTGGAAAACAAGGTCAGTTTCTTAGGTACTTTATGAGAATGGGATAGGTGGTCCCTATGTGCTTCTGGTTGTAGTGGTGGCAGACAATCTCTACTTCATAGATGCTGAAAGACACTTTAACTCTTTCATTAGGGGAAGTCAAAAAACAGAGGGTGTAGAGAGCAAACTCGAACTCAGGACTGACTCCAATGAAGATACTGCCTTTGGGCTTGATCCCATTCTTCCAGCTGAACTGGAGGGCCAGAATATGCTTCTCCTCATCAGGCTAGGTGACCACAAAGATCAAAAGAGGAAACAAGAGTTAACCATGTTATACCTTGATCTTATTCACAATTCAGTACTGACAAACAAGATGAATACGATGTTAAAAGATTAATTTGAATTTCTGTTTAATCACAGGCTTTGTAGAACTGAATATCAGGGACAACTGTATTCTGCATGTAAGCCTTCATACGTCTCACTTTGCCTGCAAAGGCAAACTACTGTATAGTACAACTACACAGCATTTAATTTGTCCAAACCGTTAAAACGGTGTTTTTCTAACTTGGGGTCCAAGATGAGGCAGATTTAAAAAAAAACATAAATCATTTAAAACATGACTTAAGCTCGGGCACGTGCAGCTTCTTTGTTTGATCAAACCTATATATTTTAAGGTAAACTTAAAGGTGTGATTTTCCATGTATTCTTAATTTTACTTAAATTTAAATATATTAATCCATCTTTTTCATTCTGTAGTAGGTATTAAAAACTGACCGTCAATGACTATTTAAGTGGTGCGAAAACATTTTGAAAACCAAAGGGGTACTGGCTGCAGAAAAGGCTGCTTTAAAATAACGCGCTGCCCCCTGGTGGCAAAATATATAAGGAAGACTGAATATGGTTTCTAGATCCATGCATCCATTTTCTAACCACTTCATAAAATTCAGTGTTGTGGGATGAGCAGGAGCCTATCCTGGCAAGCAATGGGTATAAGGTGGGGTTCAACCTGGACTGGACGCCAGTCCATCACAGGGCACACACACTCACACTAGGACCAATTTTCCCAGTAGGTTTGTGAACTGTGGGAGGAAACCAGAGCACCCAGAGGAAACCCATGTGAACATTTTATAACACTCATAATGCTATTTCAACATAAGGTGTGTTACATTTTGTACTTTGTTGTTTGTGTAGTGATCAAAGTCCAACTTCAATAATCCAGCCATCTTAAGAATCATGTCAAGGAGTCTGTAATCACCACTGTTCATAGACCTATTCACTTAATAATTAATTTTTCAAAAATAAAAAACAACACTTGGAGTTAGTAGCGCATAATAGGTATTAATAGCAAATAGTGAAATATGATGATATGGTTGTGAGCTTGGAAAACCCAAAATTGTCTTTAAAAACCTGAAAAAAATAATCTAGGGAAGATAAACCTGTTTCTTTTTTTAACAAAACAACTAACCCATAAAGAATTTATCTCACGCAAAGCTATTTAGAAACAAATATTTATCTTCCATAAAATTGGTAAAATGACAGTGCTTTAGATGAGACATGAACATCTGTGAATCCCATGATTTAGCTCACGCATAGCTCTGAAAAAAAGGAATTAATCATCTGCACTGGAAACATTCAGTGCAGCACCTTGGGTGTTATGCAGTATCAAAAAAGCAAATACACAGGTAAATTCTCAGCTTCTAATCCTAAACAGTTTGCTCACTTGAGGTGAATTTGCATCCAGACTGTAACCCCTGTAGTCAACGTGTCCCAGCTTTTCCTGCAGATATAACTGGATCCAGTTGTGGAAGCCGATGACAGTACGGCCTCCTCGCGTCTCTCCCACAAACACATGTTCAAAGCCTGACGAGTCCGGCCTGAAGGAAAGACAGGATACAGATATCAAACTCCTTATTTGTGTGGGTTTGCTGAAACAGTTAAAAAAATTCTCACACTCTCACCATGGGTCACCTTTCCATCCCTCCATTTTCTAACCGCACTTCCAATTCAGGGTTGTTGGGAAAGTCAGAGCCTATCTCGGCAAGCTGCAGGCTGAAGGCGGGGTACACACCATGGAAGGGATGCCAGGCCATCACAGGACACAGGCAGACACAGACAATACTGACATTAGGGCCAATTTTCCCAGAATCCAGTTAATCTACCAGTATGTCTTTGGACTGTGGGAGGAAACTAGAGCACCCAGTGGAAACCCGTATGAACACATAGAGATCATAGAAACTCCACACAGACAGCATCCCAGTCTGGATTTGAACTGAGGGCCCATTATTATTTTATCTTGTATATATACGGTTCTTTCCTTTGGGAATACCCCTTTGTTTACTGACCAAACAAAGGGACTCACTGTCCCTGGTGTGAGTGAGTGAGTGTGTGTCTGTGTGTCTGCCCTGTAATGGACTGGTGTCCTGTCCAGGGTGTTCCCTGCCTTGAGCCTGTTGCTTGCTGGGATAGGTTCCAGCTCCAACATTGATCCTGTATTGGATAAAGTGGTTAGAAGAGGACCATTTATCAGAGATTATTCACCTATATTCCTTCCCACTCAATCCGAAATTCAGGTGGTGGAGAAAACAGGAGGTGAAGAGTGTACACAACTTTACTCCTAAAAAAACAGGAAATAAGTCCACACTAGGGTAATAAAAAAAATCCTTTTGCCTACCTGGTAGATCCTCTTCTGGCATATAGCTCAAACCAGATGCGGTAGAGCTGCTTTTTGAATTTTTCAGTGTCCTCAGGAGATAGCTGCTTTTCCACGAGATATTTGTGGGCGATCTATGGTGAAAGCATAAGAACAAGTACCAGAAAGGTTAATGTTACTGTGTCCCACTGGATAATGTCACCACTTTTTCCTTATGTTTTTTGATTGAAAGATTAACAGATTTCCAAAGGATTCCTTCACACACAAAAACGTAAAAAAGGCCATAAGTGGAGATCAAGAGCAGAGGTCAAATAGAAGGCACACCTTATTTGTATTTGTGGGTGTTGGAACAAATTGTCCAGCACAGCTGTTGAAGAGTGGGATTCTTTAAGACCATCTGGCTAGTTTAGCAAATCATTAAGAATGGGCTTCCTCTCATTTGCAGCACTTATTGTATTCTTACATTTTATATATTAATATTACTAGAATAGCCTGCATAAATGTGTAGTTACATTTGAAAATAACAGAAACATACCCTACAGTATAGTTTATATAGGTTTAATAATGTATCTAAACCTATAGTATATATAAAGTGCAGACCTACTCAAGTATTTTCACTATCAATCCTGAACTCTGACTGAAAATGTCTTTAGACAATACTAGAAATCCAGCTTGGAAGCAGTGAAATGCCAGGAAAAAAATTCAACTTCAACATTCAACATCGACCTTCTTCCACTGGTCAGAGGTAAGCAGCTACCTTCATGGTGGGAGTGTTCATGACCGAGTTGAGGAACCTGTGGTTTTCAGCTTCCTCTTCTGGGGTCACGACCTCAGGCTCGCCTGTATCACTTTCATAGTTGTCAAGGAGAGAGATGAAGGCTAAAGTGGACAGATCAGAACAAGTCTTCAACTGAATCATGTGGGACACAGGGGATGCAGAGAAAAATACCAGCCCTGGGTCATGTTAAAACCGGTAGCAAAGGTAGGAATATGCAGTTATTGCTTGAAAAAAAACTCACCAAGGAAGGTTTCCTTTTTAAAAATGTTTTCATCCACAAATGTGAACAATGGTGAAGTAGCCCCATCATTTCCATCATCATTGGACTGCGTGATACCCGCCTTTTCCTCCAATATCATAAAATGGACTTGTTAGAGAACTGTCTCAGTGCTACATACAACAGATCAACAGGTCAGACAAGCAACCCTAATCCATTGGCCTGACTGAATTTATAGCTTTCACAATGATGGATATTCACCTTTCTCTTATATTGCCATGTGAGGGATATGCTACCAGACTCATGTGATTTCTCTTTGACCAAATGGACATGGAAGTGGGGTTCTAAAGACTATCAGAATACAGATTCTTAATTCACATGAAGTAAAAAAAAACAATACAATAGCATTGTAGCAAACCTACATTTTCACTTTTGCAGATTAACAATGTGCTTCTTAATACTAATCCATAACTATGTTTAAGGATTTTATTTAAAAACAAACTATTCTACTTCACGGACACTACCCAAAAACATTTGCTGTAGATTTCATGGTAAAAACGTCAAGTTGCCTTTGGCTATCAGCATGGCCACTGGTACCTGCAGAGAAATTCGGTAGTCCTTGCCAGGCTGCAGCCGGTTCATATCATTGTCCCAAAGCTCTTGTGCCATCGCCGATAGTTCGGGGTCGCTTTCATTCATGATGCAACAGACTCCAGGTGGGACCAGTTACCTACCAAATCCTCAGTCACCTCAGTAATAAAGCTGTGTGAAATCAACCATATGGGCATAAGAAAGATTATAAATGAGAAGACCTCTGTATATACATCATTTGGCTGCTAAGTAGCTAATTGATCTGATCTTGCATCATGCCCAGTTGTTTCTTTAAAGACATGATGGTATTGACTTCAGCATTCAACACTTGCTACATTCTTCCACCACCTTTTGTGTAAAGAAATGCTTCGTGTAGCCTCTGGTTCATGTTTCAATGCTGACTCTGAAGAAGCCCAGTGAGAGGTCTATGTGTTTATTTGTTTTCAATGCTGCTAAATCTTAAACAGTGTTTTTGCGTATTGTACTTACATTTGATTGTATTATAAAATATTGACTTTCCTTAGTAAAAGGACCCAAACATAATAGCGCAATGAAACAGACAATGAAAAATTGCACATAATACTACGGCATCCAAAAATGTCCCTTATGAGGACTATACTAAGTGGATCAGTGTGTCAGCAAACTGTACTGTATATATTATAGGGGTAAGAGAACTCATGGATATCAAATTAATCAAGACTTGATTTCACTCTCTGTGAGTGACCAAAACAAATAATAATTACAACATGCAAATTAAAAAAAGCAAACCATCCATTTTTTGTTGTAGTAGAGATGCAAAACAATGTTTTCTTATTCAGTATACTATGTAAACAGTATAGTAGAGTATGTAAACATAGAGCACATAGTGCTTATTGTTACATATTGCATTTCATATTGAATATTGCTTATTGCATAATCAAAGTAATTGCCTTAGAAAAGTCTGAACTTGCCTTCACTTAATAATACCACATGGATACATATATTGTGAATACTGTTGGCCCTGTAGACTATCAGCTTCATGCCTGCAGTACATTATACTGGTTTGTCTTATTGTAATCTTGATTTATATTATTTATATGCTGCCTTTGCTATTAATATGTCCTTTTTTAAAAAGTTTAAAAAGTTTTTCTAATATTTTAAATAACCTCAATGGAATATTATTCAAAATAAGGTACATAAAAATACATCATTAAAATGTAATCTCAACTCACATCACAACTCAAATCACATTTAAAACAAATGAGATCTATTTAACTAACATCTGTGGAAAGCTGTAGAAAAAACACAATAGAAATTTCTTATTAATACTGAATCATTGAATTTAATAGTGTCTTTGCAGTCCTGTTTTTCTGTCACCTTTTAAAAAAATATTTTTAAATACACATCTGTAGTCCATGTCAAATCACATTTTCTTTATTAAAAATAAATTATTAGAAAATATATTACATATTATATTTTCTTACAAGTACTTGTAAGATTTCAAAACCAGATTCACGATGACGTCTATGAGCTATGTTTGTTATCACTCTCCACGGCATAAAATATTCATCACGTTAACGTTTACTACAATACTGTGTTCTCAGCTCCTTGTCTCATAACAATTGCCCTGGACTCATTAGTCCTCTCCTGACTTTTCTTCTTTTCCGAGTATCTGAACATCCACACAGCACACACCACTGACCTTTTTTTCCTTCGGCTTGCAGCAACCATGTGTAACGTTCTGGAACCTGTTTGTAAAAACAGCAGTACCTTTACTGCTGTAGACACGATGGTGTTCCTACAGCACGAGTCAGAAAAGGGACAGTTTTAAAGGGTTGTTCAGTGTCAGCAACTCTGGTCAAAGGGATTAAGCTGTGTGTGCTGCCTTTGAATCTCTTGCTACAGATGAATTCTGTCTTTGTTTTCTTTGGTATGGTATTGTTCTTTTCTGTCCCAATACCCTCATCCCCCAAACCCTCCTCCCTCCAACCCCAGTGTTTCTGACCCTGTGGAAAATATTGATAGAGATCATTCAAGGGTAACTACATAAGGGTGAAAACCTATAGTCCATATAGTACATATCTGGTATATATAAAGTGTAGACCTACTGAAGTATTTTCACTATCACTCATGAACATTGACTGAAAATCTTTCTTTAGACTGCTGACACCAATACTAGAAATGCAGCTTGGCAGCAGTGAGCAGTGATTGTAGGGTTAAATCTCCATAGGGCAGCGTTAAATGTCCTTGATTTTCATATACTGTAGATGTTTTCTGTATGAGATTTGAAAGGTGATAGCCCTCTTCTATAATTGCGACATTAATTTGCTCACACCCAGGGCTTTTTTCTTCTACATTGACTGTGCACCTTTCCAAATGACTTTTTCCATCATTAAGATCTTATCTGGGAAGAATGCCTATGAGTCTAGAAATCTAAGATAACTCAAACAGCTAACATATTCGTAAGGTAACAGGCTCGAACAATGGCAAAGATCAAGCTTTAGAAATGTGACTGAGTTTTAGATCAAGCCTACAGAAGTCCATTAGATGTTCAGTATGCTGCTTTGTGTTTATACAGATTAGATTCTTTTCATTATACATCGCTGCTCCTCATAACCAGGCACTAAAGATGCTGTATATGAATTAAGTTTAAATAATGGAACTTAATTGTACTGAACAGATCATATATACTAGTCATTAATGGTAAAGCTGAAATAAAAAAAGCAAGCTATCGGGAACTAAGAAGTCTGCTTCTCTATGGATAATATTCCAACAAATTGCACCAAAATATTTGTATAATAACCAGCACAATGAACATTCATCAGAAATCTGGGAGCAACAACACATGGCATATGGGTATACCATGAAATAAAAAGATCACATTTTATTTCAATGTGGCAGTTTATTTCAGAATAGGATCTTGAAATTGTTTGTGTAAATATTATGCTGAAGATATATGTTTCCAAAACTGAGACAAAGACCATTACAAAGGTATCCAAGGAGCCATCTGAAAATGCTTTCACAACACTGGCTTCAACTTGTGTCAATATTTAGTGGAATGAGACACAGATCACGAAGAACGCAACCACATTTTATTCAGGGCTGTATTTTTACCCTACGGGAAGATCATCACGGACATTATTATCCTGATGGAAAAAAAGTTATCAATCATGACTTCTTAATAACCAATCCATGACTTACTAAGTAACAACATGCCAAATGGGTTTAAGATCTTAACTGGAAATATTTTATTGTCCTGGTCATTCACATTGTGAACAGATGAAGATTGATGGCAGATTGGCAAAGGAATCTGTAAATTGTTGTGGAATTGTTCAGTGTGTGTCCAAGAACAGGGCCAGCACAAAGGTTTAACAAAATTGTTAAATCTCCCCATTTACCTACATACGGCAGCATTAAATGTCCTGCATTTTCATATATAGATGTTTTCTGTACGAGTTTTGAAAGGTGATAGCCCTCTTCAATAATTGTGAACAGCATTACTCTTTAGATGAAAAAAAATACTCCTCATGCATGATACTTCAGTGTGTTCTCGAGTGAATTTCCCTAGTTCTCAGTATGACTGTAAGCAGATATTACAAGTAAGGCAGAATTCAAACTACATTTATTCAATCCACAATGGAGTGCAGCACCTCTCTGAAGCACAGCCACATGCCTCTGTTCTTTTACTCGGCAGTACAAGATGCCTTTGTTCTCCCCTTAAATTTAGATCGGTTTTCCACAGGATTTTGAAAAGTTAAAAAAAAAAGATCACTTTGGCCATGTGCCAAACACAGAAAGATGCATGTAGCTGTCCTGTGTTGAAATCAGTTCACAAGGAGATGACAGGCCAGTGTCTCAGGCTTCAGTCACTGTATGCTTTCTCTGTTGGCTGAGCTCCATTGCTCTTCTTCCTTGTTGCATCGGACAGCGGCTCCACCAGCTTGTTGTGAACATGCATCATTCCTTAAACAACGCAACAGATTTCAGGGTTAACTCGGTAACAATTTCAAAGGCAAGCAGCAAAACATGCTCCTTATCAAGAGCTCCAGGCACTGCCTAGGGACATATCTTCTAGCCGATGTGTGAATCTCTTTGTGTTGAGAGTGCACAATAAGAATTTTTTTAAAGTATTGGAAATTATTCTTCTGATTCTTATTTGAGGCAGATTGAGAAGATTTCTGGGAAAAAAATCAGATGCCAGGCAATTCATATCAATATTAACACATTGTTTCAATAATACATGTGGAGTAAAAACAGTTATAAAAAAGAAGTACAACTATCAGGTTATGAATTAATAGAGCTTTTATAAGGAGTACTTTATGCATCCACACATAATTGAATATAACAATTTTGACATCAGTTGGTCCTGTATGATTTCAGTGTGACGGCTGCTCAGGAAACTTTTTAGGGACCCTGACTATGATCCTGAAGTTACTGCAGATTTAGAGAAGAAGGAAACTTTACAGATTAGGGCAGCAGCTCTGTTCCTCGAAGGTCTAGACTGAGGCCTCTTGAAAGCATCAGCACCTTAAGGGCTTTGTAGAGGATGAAGCTAATCTAACACTTGGTTTATTCAAGTAGTTAAGATAACAGGAAGAATGAAAGCATGCAGACACTACAGCCCTTAAGGACTGGAACTGTGCACCACTCTTTTGGACAGAGTGCACTGTTGAGAGCTTGGAATTGCACCTTTGAAATACTTGACAGTTTTAACCCGGAGCTCCAGGGTGGCGTCCTCATCACACACAAACACAGTCTGGGGGTGTTGCTGGAAAGCAGAGACAGTCCACATGTGGTTGACTCCCTCTTCTATGGCCTTGTAGAGTGCAAATGCTTTATGAGCTCCTGTGATGAGGATCATCACCTGAGAAGACAGCGCAGCCACAGAAACCATTCACATTCATCACGGACAGCTTTCTTACCAGTTCACAAAAAGATCAGAGTTCTCTCATTTTATTAAAACAACGATTGCTTTAATTCTGTATACACAACTCATGAACCCATTCCGATTTGCTTTAGTCTCTTTCTCCACAATTATTTTTAGTAAAGCGTTTGTTGTCCGACTCGTATCTTGTCACCTGAGGTATTCCCAATATCCAACAGCCAAGCACATTCACTAATTTAAATTGAAATATACTGATGGAAAAAAGAAACGCAACATTTTATGGAATGTAAATACTATAGTTATAGCTTATGTACTTTCACAAAAAGTTGTCAATTTGTTTTAAGCCCTCTGACCAGCAATATAGCTTTTGCAATGAGGCATCACAACTTGCCAATCACACGAAAGCTCGTTAGGTGTATTTTTACTCAACTCAGGTGGAACAATGCCTGATCAGGTCACCTTTAAAAAAGGCCTTAATTCAAAGCTAAGGTCACTGCAGGAAAAAGGCCACACTTAGTCAGGTTTCTGTGCATTCCATAATGCCTCGAATGTCACCAGAAGCAAGGGAGAGGGCCATTGGCATACTGCAGGCATGTGCCAGCATTGCCAGACACTAAGCCACTCTACTGTGTCCCGAATGCAGAGAAGGTTTAAGCAGACCAGCAGGACAGATGACTGTCCAAGATCTGGTCGCCCACAAGTGACCACACCAGAGCAGGACTGCCACATCAGACTGGTCCATCTGAGAGATCGTTTCAGATCTGCCAATCTTACTGCTGCTGAAACTGCCGGCAGACACAATTCCTGCATCAGTGACAGGACAGTGAGGCTCCATGCTGCTGGCCTTAGAGCAAGGCGACCTGTCAGAGGCCCTCTGCTCACACCTCCTAGACATCAC
This sequence comes from Lepisosteus oculatus, assembly GCF_040954835.1. Lineage (NCBI taxonomy): Eukaryota > Metazoa > Chordata > Actinopteri > Semionotiformes > Lepisosteidae > Lepisosteus > Lepisosteus oculatus. The sequence continues at coordinate 25,620,352 of NC_090706.1, forward strand.
ACCCAACTGGCTTGGGCCAGACAGAGGCTGCGATCGACTCATCAGCAGTGGCATCAGGTCCTCTTCACCTGTTCTTCTGCCTGTACCATGCAGACGAGAGGGCAAGAGTGTAGAAGAGGAGGTGTTGCGTTTCTTTTTTCTCATCAGTTTTTAAAATGTCTTTAGTGAGGTCATGAAGCCAGCCTTTAATAAGATGGTACAGAGATAAATTGGGACTGGAATAAGAATAACTGATAAATAAAGTATATACTGTATACCATACAACAAAATAAACAGATAGACAGAGAGACAGACAAAATAGGATCAGGGAAGAGTAGGCACATAGCTTAACAAAGAATTGACCATGTAAATGGAACGTTAGAGAAACCAGCTTTATGTAAGAGACTGGTGCCTTATAATTGTGGAAATGGTTATTTCCTATTTGTGGTCTTCACTAGGCTGAAATAAATCTCTCACTTGTATTCTGATTCATCATTTGGAATGGGGAAAATGTTCCCATTTTATCAGCATCCATTATAGTGGTACTTTAGTCCTGAGTAGAGTTGTTTTATATGATAAAACACAGCTTCTGTGTTTTCCTATATGGTATTTGTACCTCAGTTATAGGATGAGTTCTATTTTTAGAAAGTTGGGCTCTGGAAGTTCCAGTTCCAGACAAAATAGTCATACAGTAGATGTTATGTGCTGGTGTTTGTACATTGCTGCAAATAAATATATGTTTGTCTTTTAGATTTGCTACCTGACTTATTATCACTTTATTATTAAAGAACAAAGAAACACATGACTGTAAGTGTTTCACTCAGTTTTTTCCAGAAAACACATTTATAATTTCCTTGCAAAGTAAGCTTATGTCAGGCCCAGATATGGTTTTGATTTTCTTATTTATAATCTTGACCTCCTTTATTCAATTATTCACACTCCATGTTTTTTTTACAGTATGTTTTATGATCAGTCAATTAAAACACATTGGTCTCCTTTTTCTGTGGGACATAAAATACAAAATATTCCAAGACCATGGAAATCATTTTCTACACAGATAAAAAAACAGGCTGAGCAATCAAGAAAGTAAGATGCAGATATTAAAATTCAAAGATAAGGCAAAATCAAATTTAAAGGTAAGTCGAAGAAGAGCTCATTCATTAAATATGTCCTTTCAGAGTGCTAAAGGAGTTCTGTATCATGGAGTGATCTGGCACTGTGTTATTTACTAACTCTGATTAAGGGAATGGTTGAGCATTATCATTAATGACTGTATCCATCCCCCAGGCTGAAACAATATCTCTACCTGCTTCTGTTCACTGAAGTGAGAAAACATCCCCTTTCCATTGCACTTAACTCAGAGAACGCACAAGATATCTTTACATCTCCCAGCTGGGCACTAGCTATGATAATAAAATACTTCATCTCCATATATCAATTCCAAAATGCAAGTATACGGATGCAATATTTAGTTAAAAGACAGGTGTTATACATCCATGCCTACCTCTCTGGCATCCATGACTGTTCCCACCCCCACGGTTAGTGCCATAGTGGGCACTTTGGACAGGTCCCCATCAAAGAAGCGGGCATTAGCCAGTATAGTATCCAGGGCTAATGTTTTTACACGGGTTCGAGACACCAGACTGGAGCCTGGCTCATTGAAGGCAATGTGCCCATCAGGTCCAATACCTGCAGAGAAAAAGAGTACACTTCTGCATCTGTTTTAGAGCCAAAGGCTTAAAAAATGTTCCTCCTGGCTCTCTTTCCTCACTTTTATTAAACCAAGTCAAATCACTTCAAAACTTGTTAATCAATGCCTTTATGTTTGCATTATCTTGGGTTAAAAAGCTGAACACAACTCACCATAAATGATTCAATCAGTTGAGTACTACTATTACTCTATATGGCTACATACTGTACATATCATGTATGAGGAGTATTTTTTGCTGTAGTAGCAATTGTAAGAGTTAATTAACTCAGCCACATTACCTCCCACAAAAAGCTCTATTCCTCCCGCAGCTTTAATTTTGTCCTCAAAAGCATCACATTCAGTCTGCAGGTCTGGTGCATTTCCATTTAAGATATGTGCATTTTCTGCTTGGATGTCAATATGCTTGAAGAAATTATTCCACATAAAAGAATGATAGCTCTCTGGGTGATCTCTAGGGAGGCCTAATTATGTTGCATAGGGAAAAAAAAGATAAGGATAAGCATGGAACACAATGATGCTTTGAGTTCACAAATGATTTTTTTACACAATATGTAAATCTGGTTTTACAATTTGCTTGCCACTCGCCAGCCTATAATTAAACGCATTAACACACTTAAATAGTGGCATTGTCTGAATGGAAATATGTTCTCAAGCTTCTGTTGTACATCCTTTTAAATTTGTTTTAGCAAATGTTTTGACTTGATAACTTCATCACATCACTTTCTTTTTCAATAACTGCTCGTCCAATTCAGGATCACAGCAGCCTGGAGTCTAGCGCAGGAAGCACTGAGTGAAAGGTACCCTCTGAAGGGTGTGCCAGTCCATCGCAGGACACACACAGACACTGCCCCAGACACACACACTCACAAAAGGGCCAGTCTTCCCACTACGTCTTTGGACTGTGGGAGGAAACCAGAGCGCCCGGAGCAAACCCATGTGAACACAGGGAGAACATACAAACTCCACGCAGATACACCACGTTAATTGAAACCAAGGCCCCAGTGATATGAGGCAGCAACACTAACCACTGTATTAACCAGCCACTCTCCATTCTAATACAATATTTGTAAAATCAAGAAGAGACAAAAATGCTGGATGGGGCTCTTTTAAAGCTTATTTTACAGCTTGTTGGTAGAATTAAACAAAATGTCAATACTGATGATTTTCCTCAAAAACTTCCACTTTGTGAAATAATGCCACTTTGAAATTACATTTGTCTAAATCAGTGACTTTTAACCTGGGGTGAGAGACATATCAGACATATTTGGACTTTAAATTAAGATTTTACTCCATTACTGAAACATATCAGTAAATACAGATTAAATCTTTTTTTTTTTAAAACAAGGCATCTACTAAAGGGCTTACAAAGCACAAGCCTTAGATTTCATGAGGAGTAAGAGGGCAACTTACCAACATACTCATCCATGTTAAAGGTTTTAACATATTTGAAGGAGAGCTCTCCACTCCTGTAGTACTCAATCAGTTTCTTATAACATCCCAGAGGAGTACTGCCTAAGAGACAAAAAGTGTACTGTAAACCATGTTAAGTGAACTAGTGCTTTAAGAATATAGTCCACATCTTCAAAAAACATTTATAATTAAATACAAAGGACTGTACATTGTCATGGTAGAAAACTAGATAAGAATATAACTGATATAAGAAAGATGAGTTCACAATCTGCAAAGGATTAAAGTGAATTTTTGAAACAATCCTCTAATTTCACCTGGAGCACTGCATACATTTTTAATTAAAAACGGTATCCGTTTTAATCTTTGTTATTCTCTGATGGTGTTAAGCAGTATTTGGTGTTTTAAGGTAAGAACTAGGTCCACGTTTTATGCAGTACTATACAGTATATTTCTTAAATAGTTAATATTTTCTGCAGTGGAAAAAGCCTTCTTGAGATTATGACAGTGTTTTTTTAAGAGCTACACGCCTGGCTGACGGTGAAGTCACAAACAAATTTACTTTGTTAAATTCTTACCAGTGGGAAGTCCCATTGTGAAGTACCTATCAGGTCCTGCGTTGAACTGAAGAATTCTGTTCCTTATGTATTTGGCCGCCCATTCACTCGCCTGATCGTAATCGTCAAGAATGATCAACTTCATTTTATGAAGAGCTGAGACGAAAAATAATGGAAAACAAATGTAATGGAACTGTAGGGGAATCTGCAAATCGGGGACTTTAAGAGAAGGAATTGGAAGTATAACTCTTCGGTAGACGCCCCTATATCAGACCTTTGTACTCATTATAATCATCGCAGAGTAATTACAAATAAAACCTTTCCCCCCCCCCCAGCAAAATACCGCTAGGGGCAAAGTTAAAACAAGTCTGAACAGAGATCGAGCTTGTTAAATATTTCATAGGGTCACAGATAGGTAGTTATAAGATCTGGAGCTACTAGATTCCTGAGTTGACAGTGTTAAAATTACCCACAAAACAGCAAATGAGATTTGCAAACCTGTCGCAAAAAGTGAACACGTCTGTGTTGACACTTTGATCGGACGCAGATACAACAATTTAAAAATTAAGTATAAGAAAGCATTTTTAACCCGACAGTCTTATTTCAGACAACAAGAGTTACGATAGATTATTAAAGTCTTATTTTTCATTTTTTTCATTTTTTAAAGTAATCATACCCGCGAAGAAATCGCTCGTTTGATTCTTTGTTTCGGCTGCTCCGCAGTCTTGCAAAACAGGAACAGCAGCTCTCAGGAATTGCAGGCAGTCATATGACTTTAAATTAAACACAAGCATCTGGAGTAAAAACCACAAACCAGCAAGTTATATCCAGAATATTTTAAACCTTAATCGTTTCAGCGTTAGATGTCTTGGATTTTCAATATCTGAAACGATTTTGTCACCCTAGTCGCCTGATTTGTTACGTTAGTTCAGATTTATCCACGATTAATCGGTAATTGTTGAACAGATAGGAGAAAAGGATAGACCTAACGCAGACATACAGTTCAATGGCATTAGCAAATCTAAAAAAATACCGCAATGTAAATAATAAAATATTTTTCACAGCTTCTTCACTTAATTAAATGTTTTTCATGTTCTAGTTTAGTAAAACGTATTGTTTCCACATTCATCTGTTAAATTATTTCGATTACTACTTGTGATCCGGTGGGTTTTTTCATAATTTTAATGTATTTTGTAATATGTACCCCTGACGATGTTTTTGTCTTAAAATGTTATAAGTACTCGTTTGTATTGTATTCTTTGTTGCTGTTAATGCTTAAATAAAAAAAACTTGTGATCTGGTGTAAAGCCCGGAAGACACACTTACATGGTCTCTATATTCTGTGTTTTAAACACCATCATCTGTGGTGTTTAAAACTGAGACGTGTCTTATATTATTCTGAATTGCCAACAAACTATCTTTCATATTAACCAAATTCCACGGGCTAAGTTAGGTCATTTTTGTTCTTTTCATATTGTTAAGTTTCTGCATCTAAAAAATACTGCATGATGCAATCCAGTCTTCAATATCACTGTAACGAACCACTCATAATAAAAGGTATTAAAGCATTTGGTACATATGGTATGGTTAAAATAAAATGTTAAATTCTGAAATTAAACCTTTAGCGAGTAAAGTATTGCAATAATATACTGTATAATATATAAAAGACCTTCCTCCATGTCTGCCGAAAGAAATTACAAAAAGAAAAAGAAAGAGGGAAAGAAAAAAACTGCTTTTTCAAGTTTTAACCAAAAGCTTTATTTACATGTTACCATTAGTCTAAAGAAACTGTACATTACTGTCAGCTATCTGATGAAGTGACCTTTGAAAACCATTAAGAACTATTGTAAAGCACACATCACAAAATAATATCCATCCCACTCTTCTGTTCTTCTTTTGCATAACCACTTCATGGTGGAATACATAAGGTACTCAAACTTATAACAGTTTCAACGATTTATCAATAAAACTTATGAGCAGGTATCGTTCATTACTGACTGTGCCTCTATCATACAGCCCATATCTTGTCCCCATGATTTTTTATTCCTTGCACCCCAAAAACTGAACTCAAAGATCTACTGGTGATAATGAGCTCCAACCCAGAGTAAAATGGTAATTAAGCAGCAGTAAAAAAGCCTTCTGCCAGGACAGCATCAAGAAACTGGTACTACTGTTAGCTACTGGAATGCCACACATAGGGACTGTGGACAAGGGGTGATTGTCCCTTTTTACTGGATCTTATGAAGGTGCAGGACAAAGGAGTGCACAGGTAAAGGACAGAACCTACAGTTTGGTGTCTCCCAAACTAAGATGCTGGACTTTGTTTCTGTTTTTAGTGTTTTGTGCAAAGAAATACTGTGATAAAGATGCTCAGTGTACATATCCCAAAAAACTAATGGCTCATATCGATTTTTAATGAATATAGTCTCAGCACAAAACTGAAAGTGCTCACTAATATAAGCTTGCATTGTGATAATAACGACATTCTTCTTCAGGGGAAAACCCTCTAGCTCAGACTAGATTTCTGAAATAAGGTGCAGTGTACAGCAGCTCCTTAGTAACGGGCCATGTGTCCCATCCACACTTTCCGCTGTTAGTCCTCTTCATCACTCCAGAATTCCTCATCGTCATCAATATCCACTCCTTGGAACAGCCTAGAAAAAAGGGTGATAAAACTTTGTGTAGGTCAGCCCATGGAAATACATGAGTCGGAATGCTTCCCCCTTATATTTAAAACAACTTAACGTGCTTCCATTCCTGGGCAGTTAAAAGGTGTAACTGAAATTGCTTTCAACTGACAATTACAATCTTTCAGAATGATGAACTTTTCAAACTTTGATTCGCTTTGGAAATACAGTAAGTCCAATGGTATAGTATTTTATTATTTGTGGAACAGCGGTCAAAGAGCAACAGTGATGCCTAACGAGGGCTGCATGCCTCCAAGCACAGCGCCTGAAGCTCTTAGGTCGCTGTCTAGATCTGGGGTTCTTAAGCTGGGGGTAGTGACAGTCCCAAGGGGAAACAGAATCAACCAAAGTTTAACACGTACACTAGGGTGTAACGGGGCACGAACACAGTGTCAGGGTCAAACTATTGCATACACCTGCATGGTTAAGATTATTTACATTAGCAGGGTGACTTAGTGATCACTCTGGGAGCCCACAGACCATCCCCTGGCTACAACTCCCAGCCTGCTCTGCGGTGCGCTCGGCGAGGGCGCTACATGAATTTCTATTGGTTGGGCCACAATTGCATTTATATTTGTAGCGCTTTTTTCTTTTGAGCAAGGTAGTTGTGATTAGCCAAGCAATGGAGCGTTTTTAATAGGTGGCACTGGATGAGTGAGAGCTTAAGGTAATGTGGAGAAACGCACAGCAGAAAACTCCAAACAGGAAAAAAAAACAGAAGAAAATGAGAAAATACGTTTTTGGAACGAAAGCTACAGGAGCGAAGAGGCCAAAGATCTACCCTCCAAAAAGCCACCACCGTGAACCAGAAGCCACTTCAGGCGTCTTTCGTTATAGCTAACTGGATTGCCAAAACTGAGAAGCCACACACGTTAGGCGAGACTTTTTTCTTACCGTGAAACGGTTTCAAGCATGTGTGGGGAAAAGTGCTGCAGAGCAGCTAGCAATGATATCAGTGTCAAATGATACTGTGTCTAACCACATTGGGCGTATGGCGAGAGATGTGGAAGAGGAAGAGATCACTAAGATAAAATCTAGTGTGTATTTTTCTTTACAACTTGCCGAGACCACTGATGTCTCTGGAGATGGTGAAATGTTCATTTACGCCATATTTCTTGAAGAGGGAGAAAATTAATGAGGATTTTTTGTTCTGTCATCATCTTCCCGAGTGCGCCAAAGGCGATCAACTTTTCGTTTTGCTGGACACATATGTATGTGGGCATGAAATCGACTGGAACAAGTGTGTGGGAATCTGCTCAGACGGTGCATGAGCTATAACAGGCAAACACAGTGGGCTAGTCATGAAAGTACAGGCCGTTGCTCTATTTGCTTTGCGCACATATTTGCTTTGTCTGATTCATAGACAAGCCCTACCGGCTAAGAAACTCAAACAAGTAATGAATGTAACTGTTCGTACTGTAAATTCCATCAAGGCCAGTGCAACAAGCACACAACTTTTAAGAGATTATTCCAAAAATTAAGCATAGGATCACTGGAGAGGCAGCCTTTTGCTACTACGCACCCAAACTCTGGAACAGTATTCCTAAAAATATTAGAGAGGCTGGCTCTGTGGATATATATAAACGGCAGCTCAAAACTTATTTTTTTTACTCTTTTTTCTCATATAACTCTAGTACTATTCATATTGTTTGTGCATGGTTCTTTTAATTTGTTAATGACGCTTATTTTAAGTTGGTTAAAGTTTTTCAAAATTTTTTGTAACAAGCACTTTGAGTTGCAAAATATTGCATGAAAGGTGCTATATGAATACCAACTATTATTATCATTATTAAGGGAGTAGGCTTACAATTTATACAACGTGACAATTGTGTGTGTGTGTGTGTGTGTGTGTGTGTCTAGATCATTCTGTTTTGTCCTAAAACTGGAATGACATTATGTCCTGCAGCAGGTTAGCAGCTTGATTTGTATACAGTAAATGATCACTATATGTGAAGTAAAATGTTGAGCTTACTGATTAAAGCAGGGAGATGAGGTATCGTTGAAATGGCCATATGGATTGACCCTTGACAGTGGGCCCAAACACAGCCAACAGAAGTACTGCTTGCAGCTGGTGCAGGTCATCTTGTTACAGCCATCCACCTTCTGTAAACCAAGAGTCCCCATCGGTTAGCCTTACTTTGAGAGACATCAACATAAGACTACAAAATGTAACCATACAATTGCAGATTCCATCAAGAACTGTCATATTATAGAGGAATGAACAAAACAACAACAGCTCTGGAATTGTATAACATCAAATTTAAGAATGGAGTAATTTGTTGTGCACATTATTGCATCTGTATATCCAGATGGCACATAATTAACAAACTCCTTTTCAAAATAGATGCATGCACTGGTGCAAATTAAGATAAGAGATCACTTTATTGCCCATATACAATTTCTTGTATTAGGAATTTGTCTTTCCGCATACCGACTTGCTCTCCATGAGGGACACAAAACAGGCCATGTATACGGCTCAGGGGACCCAACAGATTAGGATTCCTCTGCCAGCCGCAGGATAACGAACCAACAACCTTCCAGCCACAGGCGCAGGTCCTTAGCCACAGAGCCACTGCACCACCAAAATTATGCAAAACCAACTTTCTCTTTCTTCTGGGTAATAATTTACTACTAATGCCTGCTATCTGTGTATCAGGTACCTACATATATTCATTGTATATACAGTACCTGAATGTTTGAGCTACAGCGTGGACAGGCTTTGGAGTTCTTTTCTAGCCATTCACTGCTGAACGACTCCTCCACCGCCTTCTGAATGACTCTCTTCCCAAAGCGCTGCTCCAGAAACTGCTTCTCCTCCTCGCTGGCCTTCAGATACTCATCACGTAGGCCTCGCAGCTCCGCTGAAGTTTAAATGTGTTACTCACGTTGCTCACATTATCAACATATTAGGGCGTAATTAGAGAAGACACAGCTAAAAAACTGTCTTTCATCTACTTTGGGAAATCTGCCATGAAATTCCCTGCATCAACCCCCAGAGTTTCTCCCCTGAGAAGGAGAAACCGGGGGAGAAACTCTGAGCTTATTTTTGCATGCAAAGCATCGTTAATAACTAAGGTGGGTAAATCTTTAACAAATGCGTGTCAAAGTTTGATTTCACTCTGTGGGTAATAGGGCCTTCTCTTGTCCCAGAGCTCTGGAATTCTAAACCCAAGGAAATCAGAGAGTCTCCTTCCCTGAGTACTCTAAGATCCAGACTCAAAGCCCTCTTCTTTGGAAAGAATCTTACTTAATCAGTTCTGTGTCAGCCCCTTGCATCTTCTGCATTCTCAACCATGCTTCTTAATTGGGCTAATTTTGTGACCTCTTCTCCTTGTTTACTTTTTTCTCTTTGAGAAGTTAGTTTCAAAGGTCCTACAGTACATAAAATAATGTAAAAAAGTTAGTTATATTGTTATTATTTAATTCCTAAATAAAATAAATTACAGTTTAAAACTGGTGGACTGACTGAGAGGAACATGTCTGCAGAATCAGGTTCAATGCCTTAGAATGCTTTTGTTGGCAATGGATGAATACCAGGATTGCCGAATACCGAATTGCTTTGCTGGGCTTTTCCTTACCTGCTGTGGCCCGGCATGGAGACAGCCCATGATAGCCCATCTTACAAAGGGTACAGAAGGCATACTGGCAGGAGGGGCAGATACCCATGGTGGTGTCTGGCTCTACCAACACAGCTGTCTCACACATCTTTCTAGGGCAGTACATAACATCTGCCATGAGGTCCAGGCTGGATTGAAGCAGGAGACGGTCATAGCGAGCAAAAAGCTCTTCTCCAACCAGATGCTTGACCTGTAAAACACATCTTTAATATTGCATGGTGCTGCACATAATCCTGTTCATGAAACATCTAGATGATTGCTGTAAAATTAATCTAGGGTACCTGAGCAGGTGTGGCAACAGAGCTGCACTCAGGCTCTGGGCAGTTAAGGCACTGGACATTGCCATCTCTGATCTGGATCTGGAAGTAATCCCTCATGCACTCTTTGCAGTACACATGCTTGCAATCCTTAAAGCACGTGCACTCAGATCCCATCTTCTCAGAGAAGCAGATGTTGCAGCAGAACATTTTGCTGTCAAAGGCCTTCTGTTGCTGCATCTCGTCAAAATCCAACAGCTGAAGAAGGAGGTTGCTACGGGGATCTACTTCTTGGATAGCCCGGGGATCTGGCTGCTCTTTTGAGTCCTTCTCTGTGTCTTCTGCATTGTCTTTGCCAGCTCCTTCCTTCTTTCGCTCCTGCTTGCCTTTATTGCTATTCGTGACTTCCAACGGGGACTCGATGCTCAGGAAGCTAAAGAGGTCTTCTTTGAGGAACTGAATCCAGGAGAAGAGGACCACACTCCCTACATTCTCCTGCCACAGCTCATCCAAGCGCTTGCACAGAGTCCCCAGCTGAAAAACAAAAACACCTCATAGCTCAGAAACTCGTGATAAAGTAAAAGGTGGTTTGTTTTCTAAAAAGAAAATTGACAAAAGCCCACTTGTCATGATTCGACACATTCTGCACTACATTTTGAACTTTAGTGTGTCCAGAATTCTGCAGCCAGAACCCCGGCTAGTTCACATGCAAGTGATCACATTACTCCTGTCCTGGAGTCCTTGCACTGGCTTTCTATCAGGCTTCCTGTCAACTTAAAATCCTCATGCTCACCTACAAGGCTCTGCATGGCTTGGAACCTCAGTACCTGTCTGAGCAACTATTGTCCTACTCCCCACTTCTCAACTTTAATTCAGCTAATTTTCCTATCTGTCATCTTCTGTCATTAGAGCACCTTCCCTGAGCACTTCCAAATCAAGATTCAAAACCTACTTCTTTAGAAGGGCTTTTATTTAAATACAAAGAATATGCATCCAATACTACTATACTAAAACCTTGTTAATTATAATACTGATATCCATTTGTCTATGCTCCTAACTTCATAATGAACGCTCAATAACATCAACTACCACTCCTCAAGACAGAAAGCAATAAATAACCTGGACTCTTGAAAGCCATCTGGAGCTCAAAGTGAAGACTGGAGGAGAATTCGAAGGGTAATCTGATGGAAGTTCAAAGTTCAAAATGAGAGTCGGTAGAAAAGACACTGGATATTTAATATGTTCTTCCCCTGAAAAAAAACAAAGGAAAAGATGTAATTTGCTTTTGCAACTATTATACCTGTAGTAATAGATCAACTCCACTTCTGATTATGTGCTGATCTATAAAAAGTTACTTCAATTCACATCAACTACACATATGGGAAATCTGCAGTAATGCAAATTCCAAATTCAAAAGACTCCAGAACTTGATTGCCAATAATGACCCTAAAGTGGTTTAGTCTGGGCTATGTCAGAAACTCAGCAAACCAGGACTAAATTCAGATAAAAAGCAGAGATTGCTTAATCTTCGGCCTCCCAAGTTGTTATTGAAAGCAATGCTAAAACTGAGCTCACTGACAGCTTGCATTTCAGGACTGGGAGAGTACTGGCCATAAGGTACTGCCGATTTGCTTTTGGCAACAAGCCTGAGAGAAAACTGAACCAAGGCTGGCCCAGTGCTAACTGGGGCATTAATAGGCTGGTGGGCTATACTTTCTCTGAGGTATCGGTGGCTCCCCTTTGTGTCACTGTCTGAGTCCCACAGTTTGTTACTGTTGTTTTCAGGAGGCTGAAACACAGGTGAGAGTTTGGACATACTCACCAACAAAATCTTGTGCAGCCCCAAATGCACTGCGTCTGAACTGTCCTTCAATGAAAGAAAAACTGGCCAAAGATGTAGATAAGTGCAGCACTGAGGCAAAATTAAGACAGCTGTCATGTAGTGTGCTCAGAAGCCACAATGTTCCGAGAACCACACTCGTTATGTAACGAAGCATTTTAAGCCCTTAATGAGGCAGTGGGTTTGCACAGAGTTAAGGGACGAACAAGAGCCTCTCACCTTTTGCGAATATTCGGAAATCTTGTGGCAGCTCCAGGTTGATGCGTATCTCCCCTCCTTGGGCAGACTCAGCCCTGTGGAACTCCTCCTCATTGTAGATGCTCGCTAGAGCCAGCAGCTCATCCTCCTGCGCTTCCAAATCCTCCGAGGACATTTACATTCCTGAGAAGCACCGGACACCCCCACCACAACAGGTCACTCCTCCGTACCAGCACACTTTGCATTTCTCCATTTCAGTAAACTGACACAGTGTTATCAACGCATCAGTGCTTCTTCCCTAATGTGCTTACCTGCCCACTTTCAACATTTTAGTTTTGCTAGTGTTTTAGATAAGGGCAAGACGCATGTCAGGTATGGAAGCTGTTGACTGAGACTAGGAAGAAACCATATTTGTCTCTGGTGTAACTGCTTGTAAACAAAAGTGGTGCAGCTAACACCTCCCTTTTAAATAAAGAGTGACTTTCACACAGGTCACAGTTCTCTAAGGTTCTGTCCTTCTAAAGCTAGGTAGCTACATATTAGGACATATGATTTGCTTTAGTGAGATTTCATTTGAAATTATGTCGTTAAATGCATCACGCTCATTATGCGCTTAACCCGAATCCCACAGTTCTAGTCTCACAAGCCTACATTTAATTAAATTAGTGGGATAAGAAATGACATGGTGAGAATTAGTTAACAACACACAACTCCCTAAAGCGCTTTCTTTTTTTCCCTTTTTTCATATTTAGACTACTTTTATTAAACTGTAGAGAAGTACTGTCACAGGGTGAAGGTTTTGTGACGTCATTTCATGACATTTCTTCGACACGAGACCCATTCGGAAGACCCAGTTTGGAAACTGGAGCAACAAAAACTCTCCTGAGAACAACACAGATTCACTTTATGTTATATAGTACCACACCTCAAGAACCTATATATTCCGCAGTCGGAAGTATATAGTGCAGTAGTTAGGGAATAAAAAGTAGCCTATATAACAGGTCTGCATAGACATGTTTATGCAAGTGACAAACTGAAAGCCTAGATTAGAAACGATAAAAGATAAAATCTGAAGAAACATACATTCATGACCGAAACTGTAGCATTTCTAAGACACAGTTAAAGGATTATAACAAACATACACGTTATTTTTATACGATTATTTGTTTTTTCCACGCCTACCTTACTCTTCCCCACAGACAGGAAGACCGGGACCAGGGTTCAGTTGGGTAGCAAGGGAGGAGCTGAACACGCAAACAAGAGCTCGCAAAACCTGGTCTGCCCCCTAAAGGACACAGTACCATTCAGCATCCTAATGTTTGCGGCTTTGCCATTTCAGTCTTCTTTGAGCTTTTCTCGATGTGGGCTGCTCTCGGGCTCAAGACCATGTGCTACAGCTACAAGACAAACGTGGTACTTTATAAACCTCACTAAATGTTCATACACAACAGTGTCTTCCTAGTGAAATTCCGTCAGAATTTCTTGAAAAACAAATTTTACCCTTGTTCAACGTATATAGCAACGTAATAATTGCGAAAACATCATGTTCTCGCAATCCAAAAATAACAACAATGCAGACGGAGCATACGGGTTGACATCGTGACGGTTTAGTATTAGCGCAGATACAGTAAGTGTTGTACAGCATGTGAACTAAACATGAAGGCTACACGGTTATGTATGTTTCCGCTCACTCGTTTATTAATAATCTTTTGTGTGTTTATAAGCATGGTGGTGCAGTGCTGGGAACCTTGGTTCAACTCCTGAGGTGGTATCTGTGGGAGTACGTACGTTCTCCCCGTTTTCTCAAGGGTTTCGTCCTCTTGCTCTGGTTTTCTCCCACAGTCCAACCATGCCGGTAGGTCAAAAAGCTTCTGCAGAGCTTTGCCCTGGTGTCTGCAATGGACTGGTATCCCATCCACAGTGAATCCTGCCATGTGCTCATTGATAGCCGAGTTAGGCTCTAGCGCTTCAGAGAGCAATATTATATTGAGAATATATGTCCATTTGCTAAACTTCATGAATGAAAAAGGTTTCAAGGCATCAATGTCACCCTTTCTCTGAATTATAACCCTCATTATGGTAAGGTACAAGTTGAAAAATTACTGAAAAAATGTCCCGTAATTAATTGGCGTTCAGACATGTAAACTGCATGTGACTTGCTGAAATGGAAAATAAACTTGAGTCTGCCACCAAACACAGCAACTTGTTTACAAAAATTAAAAGTGATCCAATTCCCATTGACAAGCTCTGAAGTGGACATAAAATTGAGATTTCATGGATTAGAAAGCCTTCCATCTTCAATTTAGATCCTAAAGTTCTATATAAAGTATATATATATAGAAAAATACTTGGTCTCACCTCTCATAACATTGCACAAAGATAAAATACATGTTCATAATGTAAGACAATAATCAAGGACCTACCTTGAAAAACATTCCTAATGTGAAATATTTTCCTTACATGACTGCAGCACATTTAAAAAGTATTACCAAATACAACATGGTGAAGAATTTTTTTATTTCACTTCTCTAAAATTAAAAGCAGTGATAATAGCAAATTGGAAGTATCAAGAATAAAAATAGACACCAGCATATAATGTTTCATCAGGCCAGTTGTGATGTGCCTTTACAACAGAGACAGTGCAAACAATTTTACAGAAAATAATTCCACCACCACTGGAGGACTTCAATAACCGACGGGATCTCTCTAGATTTCACATTACTGGCAGATTCCTTATCCGCAATATCCAATTTGAAAAAAAAATCCTTTTAGTGTACACATCAGATTGTGATTTAGGAGACATTGATGAAAGGTTACGAAATAGAGCCCACTAATCAATGAAGATTTAAAAAAAAATGTATTATCAGGTTTAGAGAAATAGTTCAGCTTTAACCATAACAAGAGAACACATTTTCATACCATACAACTCTGTTGTTCAATGCATCATAATTGTATAAGTACTGTATACAAAATCAACAAGTTCATTCCATGCCACTAGTTGGAAGTTTAACAATGTTGTTTTTTCATATCCTATTTTATTACCAGATCCATACATTACTCTGGGACGGTCTCAAATTAATCTTTTACCTGTACCAACAGAGATGTCTGCAGAAAATCCCGCAGAGAACAAATCCAAAACAAATTGCAAAATACAAAATTGAACCAATTACAGTTTTATTCTCAATTATTTTGATTTACAGAACAAATGATTAATTCACATATTTATATTAAATACCTGTATAACCTCTTAAACATTATGAAGCCAGTTGCCAGTCTTTTTTATGGAAAAAAAACACATTTGAATACAGAAAAAAACAGTGTATTTTTTATTTCAGGGCTCATGGTTTTGCACAGATATTTCCAAAATAGTGGCAATGAAAATCAGAAATAATAATTGAATATTTAAAAAAATAAGAACTATAAATTGAAACACTGAATACAACCCATAAATTGCTAGACCATGTAGAACGCAGTTCTCAGTTACATCATGTTTGTGACTTGCTCCTACGTAACCAATATATGGACTGATTCTTTTAATGAAAAATGCCATGTTGGCATATGACTAAGGTAAGTTAGACCATCTAAATAACAATTCTCAAAAGGCTATCATAACATTTCAGATGTTGGTAGCACTTGGAAGATGCAGCAGCTTGTTAGTCAATGTCCATCTCAGGCAGCTTTTGGTCTGTGGAGTCAGCGTTGGACTGGCCTGTACTTTCAGCTGCTTTCTCAGTGCTGGAAGGCTGCTGTGCGTCTGTGTTTTCCTGTCCATTTACTGGGCCATTCTGTTCTGCTGCCTTCTGCTCCTCTTTCGGTGGCTCTACTTTCGGTTTGGGCTTTGAGACAATGGGATTGCAAGCCAAAGTAAGCTCCTAGGAAGAAATTAAAATATACAGTTAGGAGGTAAG
The DNA here is from genome assembly GCF_040954835.1 of Lepisosteus oculatus. NCBI lineage: Eukaryota > Metazoa > Chordata > Actinopteri > Semionotiformes > Lepisosteidae > Lepisosteus > Lepisosteus oculatus. The sequence goes on from NC_090706.1 coordinate 25,636,513, forward strand.
GGCACAGAGCAAAATAAACTAAATAGCACTAAATTCCAATAGTCACAATTTTACAAATTACAAAGACTTGACTTGAAGGCTTGAAGTATAAATAACCCCCAAACTAAAATTGGAGAAATTCAGAGATCTAAGACGATAATACTTCTTCTAATTTAAGTTGTGGATCCATTCCATTTCATTTAACAAGATGCATTACACTGGCAGCAAAGGGAGGAAGAAATGTTCATTTTTCAAGGCCCACGCGCTTCCCAAGACATAAATTAATCAATACATACAAAAAATGAAACTCATTTCACAAAACATTTTTAGGAAAACATTAAATTAAAACTGAATTCTAATCTCAGTTTACTTCCAGTCTGATTGTTATTGAACTAGACTGTTGATATTTACTATACTTGCTTTTTACTGCCCATTTTAGTATTCACAAATTCACGTCTTTTACCTTTGTTTTTGACTGAATTTCTTTCACTCTGATGATGGGTTCCAATGTAAGGCTCTGTTTACTCTGCTGATTCATTTTGCTGTTCATCCAAATCATGGCTTCATTTACCATCTTATCGACTTTCTCCATTTCAGTTGCATCCAAATGCTCATATTGCTCATCCTGGAATTTAAAAAAAATTAAGTCTCCCTTAACCTACAGAATTGCAGACATGTCTGTATTCAACTTTCTATTACAGCATTATCAATTATAAACCACAATCTCTTTAATTTACATGTAGTCCACAAGCCGTATATGCTTTTCCCCCACATCACCACAGGTCCAAATATTTTTGTCTTGAACAAACTCACATTCCAAAGTTCTCTTTTAAATCACTGTAGCCCTGAAAAGCACATCTATTGCTAAACTTTCCTGTAAGAATTTACAGAACTCACTTGAATTCAGTGACATTTAAGCTTACTTTTCTGTGTAAGAATGTGCAGTACGGATGGCCTAGAGATTTAACGGTATATTTATTAGAAAAGTTTTTTTTTTAGTCAAAAGGCTGAAATTTGAGTGCTTTGTGCCTAAAAGTGTACAAACACTTGAACTTTCCTTTACATAAAATGATTTTGTGTATTCAGATACAAAGACATGCAGATGCAGTCTTTAGTTTTCAAAAATTAAATTTGGCACAAGTGAGCCAATGTACTTTTAAATCTCCAAACACTTTAATTAAAGTGTAGGCAATTTTTTTTAATAAAGACAATAACTCCTTACCTTTGATTTGAAGGCTTCAACTATCTTCATGTACTGCTGGATTTGTTTTCCAAGCTCTTCAAATGCTTTTGGTCTCTCTTCAGCTTCGAGGTATCTTTCCTGGATAGGCTGACCAAGTTTCTGTGGGTGGGGGAAAACAACTTGTTGGAGTTAGACAATTTCTTAGACACATAGTCCTTCACTAGATAGCAGTATTAATGGAGGCCACGTTACCTTAAGTTCAGACAGTTTATCAATGTACACTTGTTTAGGTTGGTCCTCTCCATCCTCATATAGCCAGTTTTCTGTGTCTTCAAGTTTCAATGAGAAAACATCTCGGTCCTATAAATTCAAATAATTTGTCAATGGGGAACAAATGTTAATTATTAAAGCCTTTTGCAACACTAATAAGATAGTTTCTAATTCATAATATTCTTTCGAATTATTACAAAATCTTTCGAATTAAATCAAAAGCCAAGTCTGGCTGCTCCCATTAGCCAACTGTGCCTAGGATTGCCCAAGCAGCAATACACAACTGGTTACCTGGGTACTGTTGGGATTAGTTAGCCAAGGAACTCTTGGCTTTAAACAAGAGAGTAACTCCTATACAATCCTGGATCCCTGCAGGTGTGCTGCAATAAGAATGAGCAAACTACTTCTCCTTTAAACAGCGAAGTACATTACTTCAGGGCTTGTAACAGATGAAAAAATGAACAGCTCAATCAAGGAGACTATCTGCCCAAAGGCATTTATATACACAATATAAATAATTTTCAATTCTAAAGTTTAAAAAAAGTAAAAAATCCAAAATAAAACTTATAACTAGACACCTATCATACCAGCATCCACAACTGATATGGAAAAGCCCTGTAGTGTCAACATTTAAAGTACTAGTTATATTAAACCAGCACAATAATTATACAAATGTGTCCAGTGACTAATGTCCATAAACTGGCACTTGTCAGAATTAATTCAAACTAATGTCAATGAAATGACAAATATACTTACAGCCTCACTGACAAACTTCTCCAGGACCCCATGCAGCTTCTCTCTCATTTCATACACATACTCCTCCACACAGTTTTTGGCATCATTGCGCTCCTTCTCAAGTTTATCCTGCATGATCATCTTTCCCTATGAAAAAGACAATGCTATAACACTCTGCAAACGACCATGACCAGGGTAGAAGCAATTCAAAAGTAAGGAAAGATAAATAAACCACATTTGTGTAAGGTAAGAGGTACAATATTGGTGTTGTATTTTCATTTAAACTATTGTTTCTAAACTCTTTTAAAGCAACACTAAGCTTAATTATAGCTGGAAGCCATATCTTCAAGGTTCACCTTCCCAACTTTACTACATACCAACACAAGGTTTAAACTGGCAGCATTTACAGTGCTTGTCAAAGAGCTCCATTTATACAGGACACTTTCGGGAAACAACTGCAACAATTTCCTTTCAAATAGAGGACCCCAAACGATGCTGTCCGCTTTTACTTTCATGCAGAACGTTTTTTTGCAAACTTGTTTAAGCTATTTACAAAATGTTTTTAAATTCTGACCCTGGCTTTAAGGCCATAAGAGAAAGAATAAAAACAAAAATGTACTCGGTTAGCCAATTATTAAGCAATTACCTCATTTTCAACAAACAGGTTAAGCATATCATTGGCCAGTTGCCACTGCAGTTGGTTTTCAATGGGAAGGTCCACAGTCTTTGTTTTAACCTTAGGCTTTTTAGCCTGTGGAGGCTGATCAGTCTTCTTATCCTGTTTGGCATCTTCTGGTGAAGTCTGAAATAAAACATTTTTGAATTTGATGTACTTTACAAAATTAATAAATCTATATAAAAGCAAATATTTCTGTTTAATAACCAGCAAAAGAAACATAAAAGTGAGCTTTTTAAAAAAAGATTAAACATTTGATCTTCTGGTTATGTCACACAACTAACAGAAATGAACCTGTTCACAGTGAAATTACAAAGTTAGTATTCACTTACCTCCATTTCATCTGCATCATTCTTTTTTTCTGCATTTTCCTTCTGCTGGTTGTCACCCTGGGCTTTCTGATCTTCCTGGTCAACGTGCATTTTACTCTAAAGAAAAGAAATGTATAAAATACTTCATCATTTACTCATTTTCTTTAAATAAAACACTGGAAAGTTTCTATCCTATGTATACAGAGAAGCATTCATAAATATTCAAGTGTATGTCTACATTTTACTGCTGTCCAACGGTAACAGTAAAAACGTTTAGAGAAAAGAAAGTAGTTTGAAAAACCACCACAAATCTGTATATCACTTAAAAAGGGGCATGCATAATTGAAGATCATTAACATTTAATTGTCAATACAAGCCCTCTTTTAATCAGTTTCTAGGGGCTCTTTGTATATTGACTTTTCCTGTTTGTGCAATTATAATCATTCAGTAAAATTTACTTTTAGCTTTGTATTGTAAACCAGGTGCTAGGTGAAACAGCTTTAAGTACTGATTGGCAATAGAATTCATAGAGAAGTTTACTACCTCTTCCTCCTTTACTAGTTGCTCAGTTTCCATTGGCTCTTCCCCCTCTTCAGACTTCTGTATCTCCACTAGAGAGGCACTGGATACACTAAAAACTCCATGGATGTTCACTCTAACCTTCACTTTAACTTTTGAGCTCTCACCAGAAACCTGGGGAACCACTTTCTGTACCACAAATTGACCTGTAGGGAAAGCACACAATGTCAATGTGGGCCAATCAACTGAGTGTTTGATTATATTTTTTTATTCTATTAATCAATTTTCTAACCACTTCATCTAATTCAGACTTTCAGGGGAGATAAAGCCTATCCCGGCAAGCAATGAGTTAAAGGCAGTGTACAGGATGCCTGTCCGTCGCAGGTAATGTTTTAATATAAAATTCAATGACAATAAAATGGCATATATTTTGAAGGGGATAGAGATTCTCTCACCTATAGTGGGATCTGGGTATGGTAGTTCTTTAAGATTGTTGTAGTAAGCTTCCAGAGAAAATGGCTCTTTGCGGTAGAAGGTTAGCACTTTGGAGAAGGGAGCTGCATGATTCTTTGGAAAAACTTCGCAGTCACTAAAGTAAAAAAAACAAATTTTGTGCAATTTAATTTCGGAAGAACTGATAATGTTTTTTAAAAAATACTAAGAAAAATGAAATGGGATATTTACCTTATTCCTTCCTCTGCTGCAGAGTTCCACTTCAAGGAAATTGGAAAAGGAACCAAATCCGTAATAGAAAACTCTCGCACTTTGAATGCAGGAGACAAGATAGCACACTGTGGAGAAAAGTCACCACTTAATAGACTTCTTGCATGGAAAACTGCTCATTCAGAATTTTAAGACATCTGTGCTTGCAACAAGCCGTGCTGCTTGTTAAGCCACTTAGAAAGTCCTTTCACACTGCAATTCAAACCAGTGCTGTCAGTGATGCTTCTTAAAGTCTTGTGTAAATATTAATACCTTGAGTGGCAATTCAGATTAGAGATGTCTGAAGTAGATGCTCCTCACCATTATTACAGTAATTTACCTCACTGTAATTTAATTTCATTATTATGAATACTGCTTATAATAGTCTATAAGAAACATATTTGCTTCCTTTAACAGTAGTGGCTATGATGATCACGGAAGAGGTATAGCCTACAAACATTATACCTTCTGCCCTGGTTAAATCCGACTAGACACATAAAAAATGTATACATGTAAAACCTTGCATAGGTTCCATAATTAAATTTTCCGGTTACTGAAAGTAATGTTAGTTGTGTAAAGAGCAAGTACTGTAGTTGTTGGGTTGCTTCTGTGGATGAATAGCATAAATACAAGTAATGTGGAGACCACAAGGATGCTGTTTTTAGAGTGAAGTCATGCTTTGTTCTTCTGCAGCTGTGCTGAAAATTGTGAATAACAACCCATATCATACTCAAATCACATTTTATTTTGTAAGTAATGGATGTAACACTGATTACATAACTTTACAGTCATTATAAACCATAAAGTACAAAAACTTACCTGCAGGGCACAGCCTCGTGCAACAGCCTCATCTGCATTTAAAGTGGTGCTAAGCTCTTTACCAAAGAACTTGCTGATTCTCTCTTTGATGGCAGGGATCCTGGCCGCACCCCCCACAATCTCAACAGCATAGATGTCCTCTTTCTTCAATCCTAAGGTAGTAGAAAATGTATTTTTTTTAAAACAAAATAGTTTGAAACACCCAGTTATTTTTCACTTCCTGCTCCATTCCACTATGTACTGAAATATATTTTCACTCACTGGCTTGTTCCAGCACACTGCGGAGAGGTTGTTCCACTCGAGCCAAAAGTCCAGCACACATCTCCTCCATCGCACCTCTGAAAACATAAGTGCAGTAATGAGATATTAATAGAAATCCTATTAAATGATGGCATATGCTGCATTTTACTTTTGCAGACTCACAGTAATTTAGATTTTTACTAATAAACAAGTACTGAATTATATAATCTGAGAAAAAGTGTTATTATACTCCATATTGTTTAAGTATATTAAGAATATACTCAAAAACACTACCTGTTCATTTTTCCAGACACATCAATATCATTCATGAAACACTCAATGTTCATAGGCAGGTCTGAAGAATTGGCACTCATCAGCTTCTTAAGTTTCTCACACTCCTGGTACAGCCTCAATAGCGCTCTGGTCTTGGATTTAACATCTAACTTGTATTTTTTGGCAAATTCTTCACAGAAATAATTCACCAAAATCTCATCGAAATCCTTGCCACCCAAATTCACATCAAAAGCTGTTGCAAGAACCTAAAAAGTTGGAAAAAACGGGACATTGAAAAATCAATTATTTTTAGGGTGTTGTGTGCATATTCTTATCAATGACAAAACTAAATTCTGTACTATGAAAATGAAAATAAAACCATGAAACAATGAAAAGAAAACCCATGCTTTATCTTTTTGGGGATATTTAAGATAAGTGTCCACCTTAATAAACACTTATTAAAGCTCTACCCCACTATATTACATGCATGCTGGTGTGCAGAACTTGATGCAACATCCTGTTGCATTTCCAATTACAACGTATACTGGCATGCTTTCTCCGGAAATGATTTGTGATGCCCAAAAGCCGAACTAATACCCTAAACGTAAGAGAAACCACTAACTTTAGACCACAATTCATATTAAAGAAAACTACAATACTGACTTCGTTGTTACTGTTCTGTTCCTGATTGTGACAATTTAGAGGCTTGCTCTTTCCTCATGTTATACTGCTCCTTATGTGCGGATTGTCACAGAACACTTAATCCAATGCATACTGTGCAAAACCATAGAAGACATGGTAACGTCAGTTCAGGCTATTCATCTTAGCATACAGGTGTTCACAGTCATTGCTACAAAGCAAATGTCTGTAACAGATAATGAAACAATGCTGGCTGACCCCTGGCAGCTACTGTGCATATTCCAATATGACCCGAGTCCTCCCAATATTTTTCCAAATATTTATATTATTTTCAGCTTTAGCATAATACTTAACTACAGTTATAATATGGAGGTGAGGCTTAATGTGCCACCTAAAAGAAGGGAGGTGGTTCTTGGTGTGTCGAACTAGTAATCTCCTGTGACCTCATGCAAATTAGAAAACATAAGCAGTCTTAAAAATAAAATTACCTTGAGCTTTCCTTTGTTAAAGGCACATACTGAAACCTGGTATGCAGAATGGCCAAGATCAACAAATACTACTATTCGTGGCTTCTCCTCTGGGGCAGGAAGGTCCTGTTTATAAATTCCATATGCAAGTGCCACTGTAATTAACAACATTAATATGTGGTATTAAAGCATCATGTTGTATAACATAAGCACTGCAGGAAACGTAAAAATGCACAAATATCAAGCAACAATATGCAATGAGATTTACCATTTCTAACTAGATTGCTGAGCTTTGGTACCATATACAATACTTCAAAATGTTAAATTTCTCGCTGACACTCACAAAGCATGCTGTAGAAGAAAATGTGCCAAGTCCTGAAAATGCAGCTTAAGGAATTTAAAAATATAGACCTCAGCAAAATTATTCAAATACCTTTCCTAACAAATATCAGTACTTTCCAGCCTTGCTCTCTTACCAGCTGTTGTTTCATTCATGAGTCGCAGACAGTTGAGACCTGCAATCTGTGCTGCATCTATTACAGACCTTCTCTCTGCATCTGTGTAGAAGCAAGGTACCTAGGGAGATGGGACAAAAAGCATCGCTAGATACATTCATGTTTAGAAACACAGAAAAACCCTAAAACCCCAGCAACAAAAGGCGTGTTTGATTCTACATATACACTGCTCTTAAATATGATCAACAGAATGGAAGATCATCATAGAGTTACTAATCGCTATATAGGTCATGTTCCCTGAAAATGTGTGCAGGCTGGTTGATCCTCAGGAAGGAGATATATTTCGAAAAGTCACATTTCAAACAGGAGAGAATGGGTCAAATTGTAGTTATAAAATGTTACTTAAGCAATACAACAGACAGCTAAGAGTTTTGACTACAATTCTACAACTAGCGTTCATCAAAATTGTATTTAACCCTATTAAGAACTGTCCATTTCCACTGCTGAAAAAAACTACTTAAAATGCAGAGATAAACAGCTCACATCAGATATTTTACTGATTGCTGTAAACTAATGAGAATTATGGGCAAACGCAAGAATTAAAAAAAAAGGCAGTTCCCTGTAAAGGTCTGCTATAAAGGTCAGTCTGAAATCTGTACATTTTGCAATGAGCGTGTTTTGCAAAGTGCAATGTGTAAGAGCTTTCTCAGTATAAAACTACGTACAGAGATGACGCAGTCTACCACAGGTTTCTTCAGTGCACTTTCAGCCGTCTCCTTTAGTTTGGTCAGCAGCATGCCAGCGACTTGTTCAACACTGAAAATCCTCTCCTCCTCCATATACATCACCTATATGAAGAAATTCAAGATACACCACAAAGCCTGGTTGTTAATATTTTTATCTGTTCTAAAAAAGGCTAGTCAGCATTATTCTTGAAACATTAAATGCTCATGACATTCTAGCATAGGAACATTTCAGTTATCAAAACACTTTTGTACTACATCAGTTTAATGTCAAATCACTGCTAGAAAGTTAATAAATGTGTTTACAGATCACGGAGGTCAATAAAAAATTGTAACTCTTTTACATGAGCATTCAGGGAATACTTGTACTTACACAGAATTTGTTCTAAAAAATCTGAGTAGATAATTATCAGGGTAATCCTATCATTTACAATTTAAATTCATTTCAGAGATGTTCAGCATATCTGGATCATTCTTACCTTGATGCCAGTTGTTCCTGTTGGCATTTGGGCAAGTTCATAGGCCAGGCTGGATTTTAAAGACTGAATGTACGGGTCAGAATAGGCTCTGCCATGAAACCTTTTAAAGCCCTGCACTGTATTCGTTGCATTTGTGACGAGCTACAGGAGAAAACAATGTGATAATGTTGACTGCATTCATTTCTAAAGTAAATACACCAACTAGCTCCAAATCATTCTACTATTAATAATTAACAAAATGTGTTGTCTACATCATACATCACCACATTTATCAATATTCTGTGCAACATATTTTTAAAATGATATATAATCGTGTTCTAAGCAGACTGATTGCATACCACAAACACAATTACAATAAACAATGTATGAAATGCAGGAGCTGAGGTACTTTTAAAGAGGTCCAGATGCATACATTGTACTTTTTGGACAAATCTGAACTCATTATTACATATGGCAAATATGGCTTTACTTTTACATACTAACAGAACGCTAGTAAACAGGTGGGTACAAATTTACATTAAATATTGTCACACCAACCCACTGTAGGAAACATCAGCAGTCTTACCTGGCTTTTAGCAGCAGCACCAATTGAACGATTTCTTGGTCCAAAGGACACACATGACCTAAAAAAGAGGGAAGTGAAGCTTTCATTACTTTATCAGCAGTTTATTTCTCAGTTTCCTTTTATACGGAAAAGGAAGGAAGGAGGTTCCACAGCCAAAATGTTGTGCTGCCTATGCATGTTGTCACAGCTTCCAACTTGAATTCCTTTTACAAAGCCTTCAAGCAGTCCTGCTGTCAAACATGATCTTCAACCCATTATTATACAGGTGAATACAGATGATAGATTGTCGACACTGATGCAGCATGAAACATTTCACTATAAGAGACCAGAGTCACAGTGATCTTTTCCAGCAGACGCTATAATGATGCAAATAAGCATCCAATCCAATCAGGGTTTTCCCTATTTCACTGATGATGTTCACTTCACTCAATACTGAGCCTGATACTTTGCCACTGTAAAGAATGAAGACACTACAAAAAATTACATGTCTTATATCATCATAATCTTTGAACACCTACATACAAAAGGCAATGCTTTTTTTTTAATTTACATTTATAAATGCAATTAATTCCATCATATTAGGAGCACAAATTAGGACATTTTGTGTGCAGCTCAAAAGGCAATATAACCGTCTGTTCAATTAAGGCAGCATCCATTTTCCTCTAAGGGTAATGCCTCGGCGTGGATTATCTTTATAATAACATTAGCTATGATCTAGAAACAGTAGTTAAGTGCCTCAGTTGACACCACAATATCACAACAGACAGAAATTCAACGTCCAAGAATATCAACTGACTCCAGTCTATGGAAACCTGCGAGACACATCTTCCTTTTAATCAGCTTTAACAAGACGACACTCCCTAATGAAAAGGCACATCTCAATGAAACGATACAAATGAAACCAGAACAGCGGAGTAAGAGAAATTGCTCAACTTTAAATGAGAACGCCGTTTTCTTACATTAAAAAAAAAAACTAAAAAGACGCGTTTCTGGTTTAAATGGTTCAGCCGTCCGTTTCGAGCGCTTATTGCTGGAATATTCCTTGACTGTACCTACTTTACGACACAGGCCGCAGGTGACAACATCCGCTAGTTACCCGTTCACCGGTTTTCATAGCAGGCAAAACTGATCGATTCATAGCTCAACTGACCCTAAACCATAACGTCTGAAGTGGGAAAACAAAAGCAGGCGAGTTTCTCGAGGGAAGCCAAAAAGAGACAGCCATAAACGTCCACATGAAAGCCGGAGCAGCTCGTTATGGACCTCTACTCACGTGTGCTGTCTGTACAATGACGCAAGGCCTCACAACTCAAAGCCTTGCTTGGCTGTGCTCGCTGTCTGGGAATTAAACGCGTCTATTAATGACAGAAATAAATGAAAAGGCACAGATTTCCATACTCACGGTGTGCAGCGGTCGCTGTACTCGTTGGCGACAGTCTCAATCCCTCCTGCTCGGGCTACTGCAACATAGCAGGACTGGAAACCGACATCAAAACCGACCACTGACATCTTTTCTTTCTAGGCTATTTTTTTTTTACAAAATAACTATTCAGAAGAAAGGATCGTATTTCAAAATTGATGTCGAATCGGAGTTTCAAAACTAAATGCGAGAGTACAAAAAAAAAAGCCAGAAGAGTGGAGTAAATACGGATCTATAAAAGTTTTCCTTCTTCCTTTGCTAAATCATTCTCCGCACTGCCGCTGGATGAAAGGGTCTCGCTGCGGACGGAGAAGCCGGCTGCTCACTCAGTTTCACCTCCAAAATCTCGCCGCACCCGTCTTCTCGCGAGGTTTAAGATCTTTCTAGACTGCTCTGGACTCTTCTGTATGAGAAAGAAATTCTTTCAAATTCAGGGACAGGGACAGGGGGGAGAGGGGCGTTTTCGAAGTATTTTCTCCCGTGTTTGTTCCTGGCGGTTTTGAAGAAATCGTTCTCCACAAAGACCCCAGTCCATCCCCTCTGTGGAAATATAAAATATTATATTATATTATGTAATTTGCATCGTTCAATTTTGATTTCACCTCTATTTTATTTTAAAGCATCTGTTTAAGCAGCTATAGGAATAGTCAATGAATTCTGACTTGCAATGTCGACCTGAACAGGATTCATTTATACAGCTGCAGCCAGGCCATTTATTGGCTCAGTTTGACTTAAGAAGTTAGCAGAAGGATACATCATCGTCCTACAACCCCCTGGAATCCGAAGATTAAACCCCTATTCTGTTGATCGTGTATTATTTCACTATAGATGACCAGTGATTGTGTAAATTGTGTAAGGTGACGGCTAAACAAATTGCACTACAGTCATTATCGTTGATATAACAGTACTGTAGGTCAACATAACCACTGTTCAGTTACACACTTTACAAATTTGGGATGAGCAATACTAGCTATCCTTGGTTTAAACTAATTCAAAAGGCTGGCTTTACACAACATGTTACAAGTGGTCAGCAGCTATATCACCCTGCAGCTCACAACTAGCAACATCTGAAGCTAAGTAGGTGTGAGCCTGGTCAGTACCTGGATGTGAGACCTCCTGGACAGTTAAGGTTGCTGCTGTTAAGAGATGTTAAGGGGGCCACTAGAGAGTGCGTACACTGTAGTTTGTATGGATTGTAATGTCCCAGCATATTGGTGGGGAAATGTTACAGTAAAAAGGGTTCTGTCCTTCTGATGAGATGTAAAACTGAGGTCTTGACTCTCCATGGTTATTAAAATATCCCAGGACATTTCTTGAAAAGAGTAGGGGCCTTGTTGTCCTGGTCAAATTTTATCAATCATGGCCTCCTAATAATCCCCATTTATGAATTATGTTTACTAATTCTAATAGAAAAGCTTTACTATTCCGTTCTTCTCCCCACTGATAGCTGATGTGTGACGTCGCATCATCCAGGTGCTACACATTGGCGGTGGTGGTGGAGGAGGGGAGTCCTCATTATCTTTAAAGTACTTTGAGTGAAGTGTCCAGAAAAGTGCTATAAAAGTGTGAGGATTCTAAAAAGCCACCTACAGTAGTAACCTGTTTTCTCAGTGATGACCAGGCTCAGCAATAGAGATATCAGTAGATTTAGAAGATTAAATTAAAGGATGAGCTAGTCCTTAGATCTGAACAAGGACTATTGTATAATACAGTGAAACTGTAATTTTCAGTTTCAGACATGATCCATAGTTGGTAGTTTGAACTTCTTGAGATACAACAGTCAATAAATGTGATATGTTTGACAAATATGATTCAATAGTAATCTACATCTTGCCTATCAGTGAGCATTTATTATACTTCTGAAACACGTCGAGTGAAAGTGTACATCAAAAACGGGTACTATTGAAAACTAACAGTAGTTTTCAGTACTGCATAAAAAGTACTGTAAAGTCCTCCCAGCTTGAGGAGCTGGGAGGACTAATCATTTCCCATGTTCCACTTCCGCACCGGAGATCCAAGATGGCGACGCCCATGCACAGATTAATTGCACGCAGGCAGGCGTAAGTTAAATATTTATTATTTATTGATATTTTGTTAAAATTCTTTCTGTGTATGGATTTAAAGTGTTAACTCAATTAGTTTATGATATGGGTTACAGGACGCAATTGTGAAATATATAAAGACAAGAAATACCATGTTATTTGATTTAAAAAAAATTAACCGTCAGCAGTGTTTGAGTAGTATTGTGAATCACTCAGATTGAGTGCTGTTTGCGTATCAGTCTGCATAATGTCCTTTTTTATTTTGGATTGGGAAACTCGGGAAGTAATACTGGAATTACAATGTCTTATTTTGAGTTTGAACGTGGTAATGTATCGTCATATACAACGATACGGTGGAGATTTGGCGCGTGAGATGCTGTGTGCAGTAGATGTCTTCATCGTGCTTTTGTGTTTCACTCACAGAGAAGCTAACAAACAACATGTTCGATGTCAGAAGTGTTTGGAATTTGGTCACTGGACATATGAATGCACAGGGAAGCGAAAATACCTCCACAGGCCGTCGAGGACCACGGAAATGAAGAAAAAGCTGAAAGAGAATGAAAAAACACTGGCCATCATACCAAGGTAAATTCCAAATAGATTTATAGACACTTTAAACAACCGAGAACGCTTTTATTAAGCTATGTTATTTTTAAAAGTGAGTTACACGTTAGAATTTGGACCTCCCACTTAAACAAAATCTTATTTTTTGCGACCAAAACCCGTGAATACTATGCAGCTTCTTTTGTGTATTGTTTTCCTTACAAAGACTGCCTCCCTGATTCTGGGTTCTGAGTGCATATTTTCAGTTCCAATTCCTGTGCTTAAAACTATGGTCTAAAAATAACAACATAAGATAAATATACATTTATATTGTTGTGTAGTATTTTATATACAACTGTTTGCATTATACATTTAAAAGTCGCACAACATAGAGGATCAGACTCACAAAAATATATAAAAAGTATAGAATAATTTTTAATAAAAGTATCCTCACTCAATTACAGCAGAATGATGTTTGTGTTTCCTGTAGATTTGATGTTTAATTCCATTGTTACATAATTTACAATAGTATAGTTTTTCATCTCTTTAAGACTTTGTTGCAAATTGTAAGCAGTGTTCTGACTACAAGGAAGATGCACTTGTTATAGCTTAATACACCAAATACTTGCCCAAGGATATTCTCTTTTTTAAATTTATCTTCATAGCATGAGTAGGTTGTGTCTCATTGTGGTGTTCATCTAATCTTGTAGGGATATTTACATGGTTGTTTTAAAGTTTGCCCTGTGGTCCACAGTACAGTTTAAGAGCATGGGAGAGATTTTCAAATTCCTAGTGTCTGAATCTTAACTTGCTTTATGTTGTTTTTGCCTTAGTTTATTCACTGGTCACTCTGACGTGTATTGTGGATCTGTATATATTTAAGATTAGCTACTGTTTTAAACACTGTAATTAGTGCTTTTCACCTCTGTCAAATCCCAGAACATTCACCCCTGTTTTGATCATATTTAATGTGGTATTATTTTAAAAAAGTAACTAGTAGTGCCATCTAAAGGCTTCTGGTGTGTTTTAAAATAATTATATATATATACATGTTTAAAAAAGTTTCCATTGAATTCTTTATTTAATAATAATCAATTGCATGTATATAGCTTTTTAAATCCCAGAGTTACTTATATATATGAAGGGACCCACTTCATCCACCAATGAAATATAGCACCCACTTGTGTGAGGCATGGCCACCATTATGCACCAGCAGCCTCATTATACAGCTCATTAGATGGAGATGTGAGAAGTTATTTCACCATTTAAATTGAACAGAAGGTTTAAGTAGCCCAGGTTATGACCTTGAAAATTCTTGAGTGGTATTTTGCTAGGGCAACACAGTGTTGCCGTGGGGTTTGTTTAGGTCAGTAGTTATTAATGTTTGATAAATTCCTACCTGTGCTTGTTTATCATTTTTAACTTGATCATATAGGCAAGTTGAGTGGAAACGGCATATAGTTCCGTTAAGGAACAAGTAATTTATTCTATGCTGAAAAGAGAAGAGAGAAAGCTCAACATTTCGGCTGTGGAGCCTTCCTCAGGTGTAAAGAAGGCTCACACCTGAAGAAGGCTCCACAGCTGAAACGTTGAGGTTTCTCTCTTCTCTTTTCAGCATAGAATAAACCTATTACTTGTTCCTTTGCAGACTACGCATGCTGATGCAGCTACCCACCTCAAACACTTATAGTTCTGTTACTTTAGATTGGAAAAAATATTGCTGATACAGGGTATTTTAAAAAAAATTCTAAACCAGCACATCAATTAAAAGTATGACTCACCACTAGTGTTGAAGAGCTGTTTTTCAATGAAAACCGGAAGACATGGGTATCAAGGACTAAAAACCAGTGATTTAGATGCTTATGAGCTTGACAAATATTAGCTGTATTTTATAGGTGCAAACAAAGAAACTTTAAGGAGTCATTTAGCTGTTCTATAATTTATTTTTTCTAGATCAGGCACAGAGGGCTCTTGTGAAAAGAAGGTAAAGAAGAAAAGGTATTTGGAATTTTTTTAACTTTCATGCACTCTCAAATGTAGTTTTGGAGTTCTTTTTTGGACAAGGTGTGTATGAGTTAGAAGTGATTCTGCAATAGCAATCATTTTAAAAAAATCCAGGAGTGTGTTTTTCACATTTCAGCTTACAGCTGAGAGCTCCATGACGTCAAACAGGAAAGAATGACCTGCTGACCTTAGAGCAACTCATCTTTCAACACACAACAGACAACACAGACCCATTCTCTTAGGTTCAGTGTCATTTGGAGGCGAGGCACATTCCTTGCCATAAGCACAGCAAACTTGCAATCCTCCCGAGAGGTCTTAGGGTTTGCTGTGTTTGCTGAGAGTTATTTGTAAGTTGGAAAAGTTCCATATTTGGTTCAGTCATCCATTTTCTGACCACTTATTCCAATTTAGAGTCATGGGGGAGCTAGATCCAGACTGCAGCTATTCCAGCAAGCATTGGACACAAGGCAGGATACACCCTGGATGTCCAGTCACAAACATGCACACACTCACACCAGTGCCAGTTTTTCCAGAAGCCAACTAAGTTAATCTTTGGACTGTGGGGAGAACCTGGAGCACCCAGAGCAAACCCAGGCAATTGTGTAAAGAACATCCAAGGTCCACACAGTTAACACCTTGGGTCTGGAATTGAACTCAGGGCTCCAGCACTGTAAGGCAGAAATGCTAACCACTGCATCACCATGCCACCCTCAATTTAATCATTTATTTAGTAATAATCAGTTGCGTTTACAGTTTTTTATCATATAGCCCCTTATATTGGTCCCTCATGGGATCAATAAAGTATGTATCTATCAGAAGGGTTTGACTAAATCTGCAAGTGAAATGCAGCACTCACAGTCTCCCTACACAGCTCACCTTGAATGTGCTTGAATCAGAACTTTACAGTTTGATCCACTCAGGAGGCCTCTGCCATTATTTATGTTGTTTGCGCTGAAGTCTCTTGCATGAACGCATTTGCTAAATGTCATTTTCATACCAGCTTTACAGTATACAGTACAGTATATCTACGCAAATAAAATAATCCATGAGGCTGTGGGCATCTGCTAAGCAAATACTCAATCTGAAGAAATGATAATAAGCACTTATACAGCAGGTACTCTTGAATGAAGAACCTGGGAATACAAAATAAGTTTTATGTCGTTTGTGTGTGTGCTAACGTCTTGCTTCCTCTTACACAATTTCGATGTGAAAGTGCAGTCTTTTTTTCTTTTGCGACAGGTCAAAAGAATCGAGTAGCTCGAGCAGCAGTGATTCAAGCAGTTCATCCAGTGAATCCTCATCCGATAGCGACTCGTCCTCCAGCTCGTCCTCGGACAGCGACAGCAGCAGCGACAGTGAGGACAGCTCCAGTTCGTCCACGTCCAGCAGTTCTGCTTCCGATTCCGATTCCTCCAGCAGCACCAGCAGCTCTGATCAGGAGCCTCCTAAGAAGAGGAAGAAGAAGAAATAAGACCTGAAGCGGCACAGTTCTGTAATAAGGATTCCAGGTTTTCTGCTTCTGTAACTCGGCAGTTGTGCTGAGCAGGCATTTCCTTGTATATACAGTGCGGTATAGTGCAGTTCATGTCATGTGCCTCTTGGTGTCACTCAGTCTGAAATGCATCTTGGGAGAGCCATATGGTTATCTTCAGAACTTCTGAAGGTTGTTTGGTTTGCTGGGACTACATGATCTTTCTGGTTCTCTTCTCAAGGACTATTTGCTTTTCCAAGTGAAAGATGGGTTGCAGATTTAAAGGGTTTTCCCACCAGCTGGATGAATTACAGTTAAGTCTTAATATTGTGTATTTTTTCATGTTTCAGCTGCTACAACAAAAAACCCTTTTTAATCTTTTTAATTTACATATTAAAATTAAGGATTGGTAAATTTCCATAAAAGCTTGTAGTTTATACAAGGAGTGGAATTATGATATACCATGCTATATTATTTCAACAGTATCATCATGCAAAGTGTTGTAATGAACATTGGTAAAAGGTTAACAAGCAGTTTTTGTTTTATTTTACTTTGTTCATTATTACACACGTAAAAGAACAGTCACAGGTAATATATTTTTATTGTAGTTTTTCATTTTTATTATCCATTGGATCAGTGCAACTTGCATAGCAGTCATAAAAAATAGAGGTTTTGTAGATTATAATGTGAAAACCAATGGGTGCTAGAGGCCATTGAAACACATTCAGTGGGGGTGTAGTGCATCTAAGACCTTTGCTAGTATTCATGCTGCACGAGGAGCCTTAAATTTGCTGGGTTCGTTCAAGCAGGGTCCATTACCCTGCTATTTTGTATAAAGTGTAGGTTCTATAAAATGAAAGATTATCATTTTTTATTGTAAAATAAAATGTGCTAAGTTTGCCGCTGCTCAGTGTTATGGAGTCTGTATCACTTTGCTAAGTGTGTCATGAAAGTATGCTATGAATGTAGAATCTAAAACTGATAGGCTTTATTTTCATACTGACGTCCCACTTTTACTATTCTCCAGTTAAGGATACCATTTTTTTTCTTCTGTTGTTAGCTAGCAGCTATATAGTAAAGCTGCAGGTCAACATAACCAATGTAAAGTTACACATTATACAGATTTGGGTTGAGCAGTAAGATCTATTCTTGGTTTAAACTAGTTCAAAAAGCTTGCTTTACAAAGCATGTGGTACATGTGGTCAGCAGCTATATATATAAGCCACAACTGGCAACCTACTGAAGTTAAGCAGGTGTGAGTCTGCCCAGTACCAGGATGGAGACCTCCTGGAGAAGCCATGGTTGCTGCTGGAAGAGGTGATAATGGGACCAGCAGGGAGCGCTCACCCTGTGGTCTGTGATGGTCATAATCATGCTCTAGCAGGCAGATAATACGGCTGTTTGGTGTTTGGATTTGTATATTCTAATTAAACAGAACATTGAGAAACAATGAACACATTCAGTTACAAAGCCTGTAATGGTGTAATGCTGTTAGCTTTGAAAGCCAGTTATTTTTTTAACTTTAAATATATGATTCTTGAAAATAGTTTTATTTTTTAATCTTTATAGTAATTTAAAATTGGTTAAAATAAAAATAGAACTATGCTGGGATACTGCATTGGTACCAATGTAGTTTTTGGGTGCATAATATTGTTTAAAGTATGATTAGTAAAAATACGGTTGCAGAGGATATTAGGAGTGTTGCGGACACGTAATCACCCTAACATACCATTTGAAAGCATAACCCATCATCAGTTGACGGTACAGGAAGGTGGCTTTAGTGGAGAAATGACACAACTGAGTCCTTTTATAACTGTTCTGTACAGAAGCCCTTTGATTTGAAGCTGAACATGAAACCTGAGTAAGACGAGAGTTTAATGTAGATGCATATGTAACTTGTTTATGATAACTACCTACTATTTTTTCTAACTAAAAGGTTAGTGAAATTTCCATTTAGATTTCAATTTCAATTTAATACTGAGTGTTCTAATGGAATACACATTGATCACAAACTTTTTCTAGATCTCTTCGTCGTTCCTTCTCTTCCTCCCTAGGCTACCTGCCCTCCTCCCTTACTCAGCCAGCATTTCGTTTCTTCACGGCGATCTGTTCCAAGACCAGCCTTTCTAACCACCTTCTATTCCTTTAATGTATGAAGACAATATTTCTTAGATGTCATTTATTAAACTGTGACGCTATAATTAAAACCGCTGGAAACCCTTACAAATTCAGTTCTGTACTTAACAGAATGTACACTTTTTATTTTGAATGCTTGGACCTTGTGGCACATTTACTTCTTGTTATTAATAGATTACAAAGCTTGGCTGGAGTTTATACAATTTAAAACATTGACCGAAAACGGATTCTTTTTGGTCACATTTCTTTTTATCAAGTACTCCGTTACTTGCAGCAAGTTTTATTTTTTTATTTGCTTTGTTGTCAAACGAGATAAATCCGAAGATCAAATGCAAAACCAAACACATACAGGGACATGGAGCTCACAGAATAGAGGAAAAGAGTGAAAAGTTGGACGGACTCTAAGAGAAAGCAGCGTTCGTGCCAGCATTTGTTTTTTGCTCTAGCGAAATGTAACAACCGTAATTCTTTCCATAAGAACAGTTCCTGCAAATAAATGCAAGCAAGTGCGATCTGAGGATATCATGGTCAATCTGCCCAGCCGCTTCGGTTTTTAATGCTCCTAATTTGAGCGATTGTGAGCTCATCATCCGAGAGACTCTGGTTTTGAAAACGTACTAAGAACATGCACGATAAGCAGAAAAAATGCAAATGATATGATAAGTTAAATTTTCCCCCACATTAAGACTTTTCATGTTGTGGTTTCTCAAAAGCATTGTGAAAAACAAACTACACCCACGTAAGTGCAGGCCATTGTGATTTAGTTTTTACATAACTCTTACGCAAACTTAAAGTACAGATTCAATCCTGTTGCTACCACAGGTAAAACTGCTGCGTAGTACATGGATTTTTACATGGGTTGTAACAAAAAAAAATATTGCCCAGCTGGAGAACATTGTCCGTGTAAAGTCCTCTAAAGGATTGAAGATAACATTTTTCAAAAGTAATTACTGTGGAAATGCATGTGCATTTTTAGAAAAATAACGTGTGTGGATTTTGGACACTGATTAAATGTTTTTGGTGACATTTTGATGAATTGATCTTACACTTGAGCGCCTCTGGCTGCTGTATAAGCACTAATTCATCTCATTAGTGAAAGAGCTGATTGGGCACAGGCAATGAGGTGATTTAACCTGTTGGTTGTCAAGCCTGATTCAAATCAAGAAAAACACAAAAAGAAATCAATACACTCCGGTTATCAAGAGACAGCCCCTTTGTGCCATTGGTATATTTGAGGCTAGGTTTGGTCGCCACAAAATCACTTGTTGAGTTAGGTGTTCAGCAGCTTCTTAAGTGGCCAAGACGTTACAGCCAAACAAAGTCAATGACCGGCCACAATCTGGGAGCTGAGACATCTCGAAGCAGGCAGGACACTCTAGAAGCTACAGAACCCTTCATTCCAGCCCTGCACCAATGCTCTCCGAGGAGGTGGAGTTCAAGGCTTGTGAAGTCGTCCTCTAGCTGTGCCTACAGGCCACTCCCCCCACTCTGTCTCTGTGTTTTTCTGCTACATTTAGGCACCACTGATCCAAGTGGTGCCTTTGCCAAATGAGCCACTGAAGGGTCATTCGGCTATTTGGGGATGCTGACTGAAGTAGCAGCTGGCTGCCCAGACACCCTGCAGCTGATCTTCCGTCTCCTTGACGTGCTCCTTCCCTATCTGTGTGTACATCGGTGTAAAAGACCTCCCCCTTAAGACAGTAGTGCAATAGAAAAATCTGCACATACTGTGTGTTGTCCCTACTTTGTCCTGCTAGTAACAGTGGAAAAACTCACACCCGGTCAGATGTGTTTGGCCAGTCCTCCAAATACTGTCTTCTTATTTTGCCAGTGGCTGAGACAGCTGCGCTCGAACCTTTTACTCAGAACTTAGATACTTGTTAACATCTTCAGCCTGAATGGGTTCTTTGTTTTTGGCTATATAAAATCTCATCGAGATCTGCGGGACTCATTCTTCAGCGCACCGTGAGGGTCTGAACCAGACACCCAGACACAAGAACTAGACAAGCTAAACAGTTGTTGTCTGTTTAGCTTGTATAGGAGAGGCTGTGCAGGGGTGCAGCCGATTCCCCAGTTCCCTGGTACAAACGCACTGTGATTGTCTCATCACCGCCCCCTGGTGGCTCCACGCCTTTTCAGCTCCTAAACCCGGCTGTCCTGCTACAGTCCACTACCTCTCCTTCGTTCCCCACTCCTGCTCAGACCATCCTCCTCCTGCCGGCACCTCCTTCCCAAATCTTCCAGGGGCTTCTTCTCCACCAGGAAGGCCTTCTGCCTTCTTCCTGCTGAAGCAGGTGCCTGGATGCTGTTCAGGCCTGGGCACTGCTCCTCTCTTCGTGCTTGACCACTCAGGCTGACTGGTCTCCCCACACTCCCACTGCCACATTTCACTGAAATGCGATTTTGCTATTCTGTGTCTGTCTTACAATTTCTGTGTGAGTGTCAAGAATGAAGGATGCCCAAGATCTCCGATGTAAACACCAGCAGCATGGTGTGTGCACTCTATTTCCCTGAAGGAGGCAGCTCAGAAAAGAAACTGCAGGATCCTACACTCCACCCCACACTCTGCAATTAACCAGACTGCCCAATCTCTTGTAAGCTTCAATGTCTAATTCTCTCTGGGAGCTGTGCATGGAGAATTTCACACTAGAATTGGCTTTATCACTCTGTTCTTCTCCCCACTGATAGCTGATGTGTGGTGAGCGTTCTGGTGCACTATGGCTGCTGTCGCATCATCCAGGTGGGTGCTGTACACTGGTGGTGCTGAAGTGAAAAGCGCAACGTAAGTGTAAGGAATTATTATTATAGTCGTAGCAATTCAGTTTTCACCCCAAAGCATCCCCAGATATTTTTACAAATAGTAAGGCAACCACATCATCCACCACTGAAGTGAAGCATCGACACACACTGGGCGACAAACTCAAGCCATTCTGTGTCAGAGGTCGATCAGGTGAGGAAAGAAACTGCTTCACTAACTCAGCTGTGAAGAACATTAGGAAGCCCGAATTGGACAAGTCTATCCTGGAAGTAAGTCAGTTGCCATACTGGAAATTGTGCTCTAGAGGGGATTGCACCGACTGCTGGTCGAACAACCTGGTTTCCTCAGAGGTCTCCACCCCAGTAATGACAGGGCCAAGTCTTGCCTAGAGCTGGTGAGATCATGCTGGAAGGTGCTAACGCAACATACCAGTAAGTATGACGAGAGCAAGCTTGGCAACTGAGCACTGTCTACCGTAAAAAGCACCCACGCCATATTTTGTGTATAACGCAGCCGAGTCAACGGTTCACCACACCGTGAAGCAGCTAACCTAAAGTCTCCTATCTCTCCCCAGCACAAACACACAAAGGCAAAAAAAAAAAACCGGTACCAGACTTGACTATTTCACAGTCAAAACGGCAAACTCAACTGTGTATACCTCAAGTCCCGCCCTACAGTCCGAGGCGCCTTCCGGGCTAACGTCTTTGACATTATAATCGATGGACAGCAAGAGCTGCAGGGCAGCAGATGGGCTTCCACGCCGCTGCAAGGCAGATTTGTGCAGTCGCAGTCTTGCGCGGAGCGGTCACGTGACCCCGGGCCGCTTCTGCCTGGCTGGTTCCCAGCGGCTGCAGTGAGCGGCGCGGTCACGTGACGCTGCCCAGACACGGCAGCTCGCCGATCTGACTGCTCCTTCATCGCACTGAAGGGCTGTTGGCTCCGTAATTTATTGTAAAAATGGTTTGAGGAAAAGAAGGCGAGTCGTCTGTCGCTGGTAACGTAGACTTTGCCGCTCCTGGGGGGGTAGGGTATTTTATTATTTTATTATTATTTATTTCTTTATGTAGTGGGAGCGCTTTGGTTGTATTTTTTGAAACTGGAAAGTGGAAAAGACAAAAGGCTTTCCATTACCAATGGTTTGGGCCTAAGGAAGATAGCAGAGGTAAGCGGATTAACTTTTTTTTTTAATTAAATGTCACAGTTGCACCTTTATTTAATGTTATTTTGCGAAGAAGTCAATAAAATAAAAGATGGAATGATTCAGAGGTCATACGAATGCAGCGAGCAAGTTGATGTTTGGATTGTAATTGCTACTGAGCCTAAATTAATCTTTTTTGTACGTATGTAACCCCTAGTGGTATTCAGGCCATACAAATTGAGAATCAACCACTTACAATAAAGGCAGAAAAGTACATTTTACAAAGGATTACTACTAATACTGAGTTATACATTTAACTTTTTGACTTGAACAATTTCCTAATAAAAATGTAAATTAACCACTCCGGGCTTCGTACGGTGTGTTGTCTTAAGTGTTGTTTTTTTATTATTAAATCAAAGCTTGTAATACGAGGAGGTGTGCACTATTATTCGAATTTCTGATGGATTGCTAAAGCTGTAGATCTACATGTACGCCGTTGATGGACTGTCCAGTTTTTTTTTCAGAATAAAATCTTAATTTTTGTTGAAGACTTCAGAATCAAAGGGTTATTTAGTACACTTTTATTTAACCGTATATGACGTGTTGCTAGTCCTTCATATGCTTTGGAACAATCAATATGTTTCTGTATGTAAGCAATAAATTGCGATTGTCAAATGACGTCAGTGCTTTGTTCTCGTCACTGCCAAGGCAGTGACTGAAGCAACACAAGTGTAGTCTTACGCTGGCTTGTCTGCTTGTTTTCAGCTGATGAACGTGCTTTTTGCACGACTTACCTATTGTTTTTGTTTATTAATATCCAATATCAATCAGTACGGAATGCATAGTGTATAATTTTGGAGCTGAAATCAAACCTTGTTTGTACTGATACCTTGATTTTTGTTCGCACGTCGAACCTTTGAATAGGATTTGAACTGAACCTTTGCTTCATCATGGTGTTTTGAATAGACGGTTTTTATTTCAGATATTGCCTTCCAATCATGCACGCTCGAAACTTTCTAGTTTTCCTCCAGTCCGACTTCGCATGTGATTGATATAATGAAGATCATCCGATTCTTAGACACTTGTCGTGTTTTGTCCTGAAATTCAGACTGTAGTGGCACCAGTGAGCCGGATAAAGGAACAAAAAAGTCGTGCACGACTCATTCGGTATGGTGTAGTTCAGCTCTTTTTTTGGTAACGGTACAGGGTGTTCTGTAGTCTGAGATGTTATGCGCGGGTCGTTCTTCCCCAATGCATTTAGAACAGACTGTTCCGAAGTTACAGGTAAAAGCTGTCGGTGGAGCTGCAGACAATACAGGCAGATTAAGGTAACCTTTATTTAGGGGATGTGGGACAGGAACACACGATTCACTGCCAAACAAAGGATCTGCACCTGAAGCTGTGTGTTCTTTGTCGTTTTGTTCTGTGAGGTCAGCAGTAACGTTGTTTAGTCTGTTTCTTGACTTTTCCGGGCTTGACACTGGACCTGAAGGCCAGTAGCGTGGCTAGTATCTTAGTAGTGCCGCCTGTGGTTTCATAGGGAAGATCTGATGTCTGGTTTGTAAAGTTGAAGTTGTGTGTGAGGGGGGGGGGGTTGATATCATGTTCTATCAATTCTGTCCCCAAGGATATTGGAGTCGGTCCCCTTCCCCGAATGCTTTCAAATCCAAGCTTGGAACCTCCTTCTTTTAGAAAGGCTTTTATTTAATTAGTGTCTGTCTGCCCCTTGCCTCCTCTGCTGCATTCTGAAACCCTTGTTTTTTAATTGTGCTAATTATATCATCTCCTTGTTGACGGTTTTCTTCTTACTGTGAGAAGTCACTTTCAAAGGCAGCTTATAAAATAAAGGTTATTATTATGTCCTGCGTTTCGTAAAAGCTACCTTTTCTTGTTTGGCGTTAGTCCCCATGCCAATGAAAGAGAAATAAAAGCGTGCAATAACACTACGTTTCTTCTTTGGAAGTTGCACAATGTTCAGTAGATATTTTGCAGTTAAGGACTTTTTCCCAGGCCTCTTATAGCAAAGGCCATACTTTCACCTGGTCAGTAGCGAGCAGATGATACTAATAGGTGAGAGCAGTGTTTTTGAAACTTGACAGTGTCTGTTTACTTTTAATCCTAATGCCTTGTTTGCAAATGTAATTTCAACACAACATAGAAATAGAAGTACACTTCTTTGACTTTGCAAATGGATGACATTCTGTGCAGCTAGCTGACTTGTTTCACACGAGGAAGCCATTTTAAATGCCACAGACGGTGGGGGAGGGGTGGTTATAAGAATTAGTCTTGCTGCATAATTATTTGAAAACGCTGGTGCTTGGCTTGCTGTATGGTAGATATCATCAGTGTTTTAAAGGCTCTACGTTTTACAGGAAATGTGGTTTTAGTTTACTAACAGTGCTGTAGGACTTTCACCTATGGCAGAAGAGAAGATTAATATAAAGCTAATCAGTGTTTTGGTGTATTTGGGGTGTATTGTGAGATTTTGTAGTGAAAGGAAAACACTAACACTTTGCTCCAAGGACAGTAGTTTAATCCAAGAGTTCAAAAAGATTCCAAATTCAGAAAGAAGACTTAAAGGGCGTTTTGCATGTACTTGTCTGGCTGTGTTTGCCTACCTCTTACTTCCTGTCTGTGACTTTGCTTAACTGTTGCCTTTCTCCGTACACTTAAACAGAAATTCACTGCCGCCAGTAAAGGTTTAACACGGAATAAAAATTCCTTGTGAAATCACAGCCTGTACTAAAATAAATACGCAGTTAAAAAGCTAATGAGACCAGTTTCTGATTGGAATTAATGAGAGATGTGTGTGCTGTTAACGTTACTGTAAGTTTACCTTGGGTTTAAAGTCTTGCAGATGGTGTGTCATCTAGAGACCAGAAAAACCAGTTGTACAGTGCTGGTGTTAATTTGGGAAAATAAGGACTGGATTGGCATCATTCCTGAAACATTCAGGTGTGCAATTTGTGCTAGAATGAGAGAATAAAACCAACAGTTGAGGTATTGTCTTTTAAAATATGCATGGCAGATTCTTGCTTTAAGTCTTAATGATTCATTGGCAATTAGCCAATGATCACTGTAAACAGTAAAACCGTGTGATCCTAACTAGCAGGCTCTAGTATCTGGTTGCGTTTCCCACAGCTCTTTTACCTGAAAAAGGCTAAGGCTAGTAAAGTACTGAAATGTTCATATTTACAAGTCCCTGTGGGTAGTGATTAACATTGTCATTGTTAGCGTCAGTTTGCAAAGAGAACACAATCAATTAAACTTGAATTCCATTTGTTTCAAGAAGACCAGACACGATGGGATTAAAGTACAACAGTAACTGCAGGGTGTGGTGTTCCCTTATCGTAGTTGGGATTGACAGCGAAGCCGTTCATTTAGGTTAGGAGCCAAGTGCACACAAGATCAAAAAGTCTGTATGGGTTCTTGATATTTTAGTTTAATTTTTGTAGTTGTCATTTTGCACTGTCTGACCGCAAAGTGAATTTCAACTGCATTCCCCACCTGATCTGTATGATTAGTGATCATCTAAAACACCATGAGTCAACAGAGCAACACTGGCATTTTGTTTTAACAAGGAATTTACTTTTGCAGCACTACTGAATACTATAACGAAGCTGAAATTCTGTTGCTATCGGAAACTTTTAGAAAGCAGTGTCATCCATTGTTTGCTTGATGGAATGATTGCATTTGGAAAGCGATGCTTAAAATGGAGAAGCTTGCAGCATAATCTCCATTTATGGTTTTTTCATTTCAGTTATGATACACTCTTGAAATGAACTTTTTTTCTAAACAGTTATGCATTTTATAGTAACAAACCGACACTTCATTTGAGAATACATTGCGTTTTCTTTGCAAGACTAAAACAACAGTTTCCTGTTGGCTTTTAGCTTTAGTGAATTAGAAATATCTGATTTTGGAATTTGCAGTAGAAAACAAGTAGTTCAGTCCAACAAAGAATTGGTGTCGTCTAACTCAAAAGAGTACATACCATTGAGAATTTGATATTGCAGACTTTGATAATCCAGAGGCTAATTTAAATAACTTTGTATAGTTTTGAAAATATTGCAGTTAAGATACTGTATAGTTTAAGTCTTGCCTCCAGGGATTGGCGTTGAACATTGGTGAGGGAAACGTTTAGGTTACTATTTGCAGTTCCCAGTGTAAGATAGATTCCAGTGTTCCAAAAATAAACTGTCCACCTGTTTGTAAAATTGCCCTGCAGTGACAGGTTTAAGACTACAAAAAACTTTCAACTTGAATGGCTCGCGAAGAGAATCACCAGTGGATTGCTGTTCAGAGTTTGCGATGCATATCGCGATGATATGGAGAAGGTCCTCTGAATACCTTTTAAGAAAATAACCCAAAGGTTTCTATAGAAATGTATAGGTCAATTATAGGTCATTTCCCTTAGTGGAAACTGTTAACATGAGTGCAGGAACAGCTATTACAGATGTGTTGCATTTACGTTGTTTTAATTTCCAGTGGAAAACAAAATACACAGCAATCAAAGAAAGTGTTCTACATGTAAAAAATTGTGTATGGCTTAAGAGCTGTTCTAGATCGGTATGGTTATTCAATGCACTGCTCATTGCACACCTAGAAATGCTTTGTATGCCACTACATTAGAAGACAGAAATAGCTGAAGAGGAATACACGTTATAGGTATTACTTCAACTTCGGGTCTTCCATTTGCGTATTCAAGTTTATATGTAGGCAAAAATATAAGGAGTTAAGAGTAAAAGTGCAACCCCAGATACAAGTTGAGTTTTTGATGTTCCCCATTTGGAATACTGCATTTGTATAGATCTAGAAAATCATCTACTTGTCTTGGAACAACTATTCAGAATAGCAGTATTCTGACTAGAACTGGAGTCTTACCTGCATGTAGAGGTAGTGGCTGTCTTCCTAAACATGAAAACTTCTGCCTTTAAATTTCTGTAAATATTCACAAACTTCTACTGAGCAGTAAAATGATTTGCAAAGGACTGGTGTTGGCAGAAATGCTGATTCTGATTTTTGCCAACAGTGTAAAGGAAGTTGAAGACTTGTTTTATGGTCATTATGTTGTGTGTTTGTGTTCTTTATCCAGTTTGTTTTAATATCGTTAATTGAGTAAGAGTTACACTAAAAGATAAATGTCTGTGCGTGTATGTGGAAGCACAGCTCTCAGGTCGCGTTTTTTAGGATTTCTTCCAACGGACAACTTCACCGTTGTTGATTCATGTTAGTTGTTTTAAAGCAAAGTTGCCTTTGAAAACTATTATGCACTTGATTACCTTGTAAACTATGGGTGTTCACCTGTTGACATGACATTTGGATGAAGCAGAAGTACTTAAAACACTCTTTCTGTTGTCCTCATTTGACTCTCCAGTTCCTGGTTTTATTTGCATTTCAAGGGCACAGAAACAACAATGCAAACTGACCATTTGTGCATCAGCATGGACTTTCCAGGGGTGGCGTTGGGGTGTTTATTTTCAAAAATAATTTTTCCATGTTTTTTTTTAATTGAAAAGACAATTCTATGTCGTGGTACTTCATGATTTATTGAGTGTGTGGTGCTGTGACTTTACTGCAGGATATGTAATAGCAGGAAGATGGCAAAAACGGTTTCCCAGGTCATGATTTGCATCTTTTGACTCTTCTTTAATAATTCGATCAGGTTTTAATGAGATCCTGTCAGAAGAATTACATTTCCATCCAAGGTGGCAGTAGATTGTGGAATATGGATGATGAAACACAGGGCTGAATTGGTCATAAACTGTCTCCTGTAAGAAGACACTGGCACATATGCCGTTGGATAACTCCATACTGCAGTGTAGCAGAGGTAGAAATAGACATGCTTTGCAGAAATAAAAGCCTAAATTGTCATAAAAACATAAGACCAATTACAAAGAAGTAGAGTCCCTTCAGATCATTTTCTGTCATCAATTTCTGTTTTGTGCATGCTAGCTAGTTCATTTTGTACTGTTCTGGAGAAATCCTCTGGTTTGATTTGGTCACGCCCTTGAGTATTTTCACTATATGAACCATGTTTTCTAGTCCTTTTAATTGTCTGGAACCTTGACAGATTGTTAATGCTAATTAATGCTATGTTTTTCACTTCTGTCAGTTGTGTTTCCAAATGCAGTCAGAACAGATGATCAGAAACATACAGAAATGTTATTTTGGAAAGGAAAAGGGGGTTGAAAAATTTCAAAAACATTTCATGCCGAAAGAGGCGACACAACTTAATGTTTCATTTACAGTTCCTATCTGTGTTATTTGATGTAGTGTGTCATGCAGTATACCTTGCAGCAGTGATATTGATCATTTTTCATTTGTGAGAGAAGTACACTCCATGCAATATTATTCTGTAGAACTGGGTCCCTCATGGACCTTGTGTCCATTTTCACTTCAACTTCTTCTTTGCTTAAGAAGCAAGTACATAAGATCTACTTTTGTCATCTGTCCCAGTTAAACAAATTCAAACTGTGCAGTAGTTAAGGGATTTGCTGAGAGTACGGTCTTCTGTATTGTGTAAAGGTTGTTTTGGGTCGTTAAAATCATAATGTGTGCCTTTGTTCAGCTGCTTATAGATATGCTTTCCGATCTGGCCGACTTGAAAACAGATGCTGTCTCTTTAAATAAGTTTCTTCTGGTCTGTGTATTGCTCTAGGCTGTGGTGAGGGAGGGCGCTAGCTGGTTGCGAGGAAGGTGCTGATTGGCTAGAATGAAGTAAAAGCAAACACGTCACGTGGAGGATAGGCTCAGTGGGATAAAATAACATCTCCTTATATGGAACAGGATGGACAGTTCCACTTGATGGAAGAGGTAAGTTTCGTCTTTCCTCAAAGAGCCTTTCTGTGCCTAGATACACTGTTTCATTGGAAAGAAAAATAAACCATGACCATAATATTTCTAGTTACCTAAAAATATTTAATATTTGGATACAATCTTTGGGAATGTAGATTCGTATGGTATTCATTTCATTGTGTGACATTTCCGTTACCCAGTTTCTGGGTTGTAATTTGTTAAATTGTGGCACTGTTGTGTGGACTTTTGAACAGCCACACGGGGCTTGACGTGATCAAAGTACACACTACAGCATGTCTGTTTGTGAGTTTGTTTCGAATCCTGCAGTCTCGCTGCGAGCCCCTTCCCCCTTCAGAAAAGCAGCAGGCTCTTCACTTCAGCTATTGTCCCTTGCCAGCCTCCCTCCCCCCACCCCCCTTCTGCTAGTTCGAGTGGAATCTCCCGTGTACGAGCTGAAACCTCCCTAGCCTTTAGATTTAGCTCAAAGCAAATAATGTTTTATCTTTAATAACAAGTCGTAGATACAGGTTGTGAACTGAGGTCTTTTTTTGCGTTTTTGTACACCTGGAAAACTACAGAACAGAACATTCTGGGATTCTTTTTATCTTCTCCAATGATTCACTGTTTTGAGTCATGGCCTCTCAGTCAGGGTAAGCAAAAGAACAAGTTTTTTTTTTTGCAGATGGTTGAAGTAATAATATTTACATAGCATTTTGGAAGTTGTTCCGTTTGTACTTATAGATACTTTGAACTTTTGATCTGTTTTAAATCCTGAAACTGAATTTTAAAGTTAATCCTTTAAGCCACATTAAAACACGGTCTGGGATTCTTTATCTGATCAAGTGCTTAAAGTAAAACACCCCTTTTTTCCTGCCAAAATTCATTTGCTGATTTTGTTTTTTCTGTGGTCATGTAACCAATGGCCAGCTGGGCTTTGCAGCCAGCAACTTCCGTTCCATTTTCTTCCATAGAAAACATTGATTTTTTTACACTTGTGTGGTGTCAGCATTAATGAATAAACTGCAATGAAAACGTTTTTGATCCACAAATCGAGCAAAGTCTGAATCAGGCTCTTCAGAATGATAGATGATTTAATAAAAACTGTATTGTTAGCATCATAGTTTCTTTTGGGCCTCCTTATTTTCATGTTGAGGTATTTTGATGATGAAGTGGATCCTTGAGTTTCAGTCGTTAGTGAGAAATCAACTTTAAAATGAGTGAAAGTCTTCTCTACCTTTATACCAGATTTTGATACTTGAGCTGGTAGCGTTGTTAACTGTAGTTTTACGGCTTCAGAGTTACAGTTGTTGTTTCTGGGGTGCTGTCTGGGTGGAGTTTGCATGTCCTCGCTGTGTTTGCATGGGTTTTGTCCGGATGCTCAGGTTTCCTCTTAGAGTCCCAAAACAAGTAGGTTAATTTGCTTCTGGGAAAAGTGGCCCCGGCGTGTGAGTGTGCGTTTGTGTCTGTAAGTGTCCTGGAACGGACTGGCGTCCCATCCAGGGTGTATCCAGCCGTGTGTCTGTTGCTCCCCAGGATAGTTTCAAGCTCCCCCCATGACCCTGAATTGGATGAAGTGCTTAGAAAATGGATGGATATGCGAGATATCCTTGAAAATGGAAGCTGCCAATTTTTCGGTATCCCCATTAGGATTATGGTCTCGAGTCAGAAATTAAACTGACCTTAATTAGAAGAAAATGATTTTTCCTGTGATTTGTATGTGTACATAATAGTTGAATGGAGAACTTGGATTCAAAGAAAATGTTCATAGTTTCTTTTGGACTGCAGTTTATTTTATGAGGAGGGAGCCTGAAAGCAAATACTCTTCATGAGGCGTATGTTTAATGGGTGGGATGTGTGGTTGCTTTAAGGTTTAGAGTGATAAAACCCTGCCTGAGTGTATGTTACTTCGGTGCTGGCCTGCCAGCATCAATTGAAAACTACTTATTCAGCAGTGAGAACTTTCGAGTATCACTGTACTGGTAGGGAAGAGAAACTTCAGAAGAAACCTTCGTATTTTGTTGTGTACTGACAGAATTGCTGCTACTATGGGCCTACTACTCTGGCAAAGCCATAGCAACACATACAGTAACATGGAGCCCACAAATTCAACAGTGAGTTGCTCATATGAAGATGTGTGTCCTATAGTTTGACTTTTCAGCCCTCCAAAATAAAGTGCTCATCACAAGCTGCACACGTGTTCACTTCTTTGCTACACTTCATTGTGTTTTACAGCACAAAATAACAAAGGGTGTAATTCTCACCTTGAGTGTTTTTTTCTGGATAATGCAGAAATGTTGGTCAATATTGGGGAAAAATGCACTTCCATTTACAATTTACAATTGCTTAGCTTTCACTTTTGTTAAATTGACTATTTCAGATGCAATCAATCAATTGTGTTTTTAAAGCT
Source organism: Lepisosteus oculatus (assembly GCF_040954835.1). Taxonomy (NCBI): domain Eukaryota; kingdom Metazoa; phylum Chordata; class Actinopteri; order Semionotiformes; family Lepisosteidae; genus Lepisosteus; species Lepisosteus oculatus. Next base: position 25,668,285 of record NC_090706.1, read on the forward strand.
TCAATATATGAAACCAGCAGTTTACCACAATATTTTTACATGAGATGAATAATTGGGCTAAGGTCAAGTAACAATGTGGGAATAAAGGATAGATGTAATTGGATACATTTTTAAGGAGACTCCCTCTTCAGTCCAACATAAGCCTCCATTTTTTTGTTTGTTGCTCTTAGAAAGCCTTAAGACATTTATACAGCCCTGGCTTCTAGCCATCCAGTTCCTGATTGTCGTCTTGTTCTACTCCTTTGTAAAATAATGAGTGTGAGCCCTCTGGGTGATGGAGAATGGTAGAGTGCTAATTTGACTATTGATGCACTAATGAGATGAAGAAAGCTTGATATTATCTACTAGACTGAGAAATAGTGTGTTCTCAGGTGGAACCTTTTAATTGTCTATTTCTTAAAAAATAGTTTGACCTCATGCTTGTTTGATTAATGATTCATTCTGTAACTAATGATTGTGAATTTGTAGTTATACTGTTTCCAGATGTTCAGCTGAAAGTTATGGACTTTACATTACAGTCGATGCAGATACTCTAAATTTGACTCTTAACAGTCAAATGTAAGCTAAAGTGAACTTCAGTGGTAGTGAAGGAGTTTGTTGTATCTTTTGCAGTTCAGAATTTTTTTTTACTAATATTGAAGCTAAAATCTTTTTAGGCTAACAAGAAAGAAAGACATTAAACACTATATGATGTGAATTTGACTCTCATTATGAGTTTGAATATACTGTTAAATAAATCAAGCTAACATAAGAGTGCTGTATAATCTAATTCTGCCCTGACTTAAAATATGCCTTGAAGAACTGAAACTGAAAGGCTGGCTTTTCATCAAGAATATATTCATTTTAATTAAGGTGATAAAAAATGCTGACTCTTGGTAAAATACAAGCTGCTGGTTTGAGGTTTGTCTGAGGAAAATAATCATAGTGAATCACATTAGCAAAAATTACAGTGCCAGTAGTGGGGACTGCACAGTTCACACATTGCACAATCAAAAATATCTGATTGGAGTGTTTATGGTCAATAAAACTTTCCCAAGTTATAGTATTTGAAACAGTCATCATTCTTGATAATTGTCTTCTAAATGCGAAGCTTGTAATTCCTATCTACTCTGTGATTGAAAAGTGAACATTGCAGTTAAATTCAGCTATTGAAACAAAATGCAGCAATCACGCAAATTCAAATTTGGAAGTATTAACTAATGGTTATAAATGTTAAAAATGTTTACTCTTAGTTAATACTCCTTTTTAATTATAGATGTTTAGGAGACTGGTGATTTGTGAGTAGAACTATCCTTATACCATAGGATTTGAAAATGAATCACTGTAGTACTGTCATCTTGCAGTTCCGTAATTATTCCTTTTTGATTATGGTATGAGGTGGTATTAAGTGCTTTTATCCTTTCATGAAATTATAGATAGAAAAAACACAATGTGTTATAAAAGGTGCCTATGTTACTGTCCTTTTGAATTTTGTTTTCATGGTTGGTGGAGACCCATCCATCCATTTTCTAACTGCTTTAACCAGTTCAGGGTTGTGGGGGAGTGGGAGCCTGTCCCAGCAAGCAACAGGCTCAAGGTGGGGCACACCCTGGATGGGACACATGTCCATTGCATGGCCGACAAAAACACACACACACACACACACACACTCACACCAGGACCTATTTTCTCAGGAGCCAGTTAACCTTTGGACTGTGGGAGGCAACCGGACCACCAGCAGGAAATCCATGCGAACACAGGGAAAACCTACAAACTCCACACAGACACTACCCCAAGGGCTGGAATTGAGCCCAGGGTCCCAGTGTTGCAAAGTTAATCACTGCCCTACTGTGCCGCCCATAGTTGGGAATATTTTGTAAAAAGATCTCACCGCCTAACATGATCCTGACAGTTGTCTTTATATAGTGGATCATAGCCACAACCCTTGTATACTCGCACAGAGAGAGTGAGGACATGCCGTCTCCTCTGCCCTACCCACCCAGAAAGTCACTCCTCTCCAGATGCAGTTCAAGGTCTGTAGTCGGACTGACTTGCTAGTTACATGGTCAGGGCTCGAACTTCTAACTTTAGGCTCGCTGAATTCAGCCTGCCTTTGGGACAAGTGCCTTACTGGTTGAGCCACTCCTAAGCACCCCCTATAAAAAGTTAAATCTCATACCTCACAGTTTTAAGTGCTGGTCGTTGTAAATGCAGATTGAGTATCTCTTTATCTTTGTGAAAATGATCTTTTCAAGCTGCACCTCTTAACTTGAAATTCATTTTCTTTTGGAACCTAGCCTTCTGGCTTGTGTGTTACATTTGGGATTTTTGGAAAGATCCATTGCTTTCTCAGTTAAGTGTGCAGTCATTCATCAGTGCATGTGAGTTTGGATATGTTTTAGTGGGTGGAAGCTGAATCTTTTATTTTACAATGGTACAGTAACACAAACTGCTCAGCTTTATTTTGTGCTTTCTTTTGGTTTTGCACTGTTTTAGAGTTGTATTTAGGAACAGGTTATCTGTGCAGTGTTTCTGTATCTGACCTAAACCTATTGACCATGCCAAGCAGAAACCCAGCATCTAGATATTTTTGTAAATTCAAGAGTGAGAAAAACCGCAAAATAAATACTTTTCACATTCTTTTAAAAGCCATTTTTCACTTTCAAATGATTTGCTCCTGCTGACATAAAAAAGAATGTTATCTCAACAGGATTTATTACAGTAGTTCATCATTAAGGGATGCTCATTCCTTTCATACCAGTGGTATTTCAAAGGTTTGCTTTTGCTGCTTTAGACTATAAAATTGTGCTTGTAGATGTTTATGTCTAAGCAACCATTTTCATCATGGTTATTTGGCTGAGAGAGAATTTCCTGATTTGTATTGTGTGTAGTTGGAGACAAAAGCCTGCCAGATTTTAATATTACTTGTAAAGAAACGTTCCTAATGTTTCTAATTAATTTCACAGGTTAGGGATTTCACACAAATCCATTACGTAGCTACTAAAACTGTACCTTATATATTAAGACATAGTTAAAGCCATCTAAGGGCAGTTATATGACAGAATTAGTAGCAGTTATTTCTTACATTCCCATTATTATGGTTTTATAGCATTCATATTTTCATATGATTTACAAGGGACGATAAAGTCCATCCACTTCCATAAGTTTGTCTTTAAGAGCTCCTGAAAGCCTTGAACAGCAAAGGTATTCATTTCGGGTGCAGGTGGGGCTTTGTGACCTAGTTTTGACAAGTTCAAGCCAGCTGTGACCGCAGTTCTCCAAAGCAGCAGCACATACTTGGCTCAGCGCCGCCAGGGGGCTGACTTCAGCCCCCGAGCTTTTGTCAGCTTCCAGTGGTGCCATAACTGAGGGACGTACTTCTCCTCCAGTTAGTGCCGGGCTTTCTGTACGGCGCTGTGGCACGCAGCGAGTGAAACTAGGAGCAGCATGGTGGCCAGGTGTGTCAGAGGAGCCCTTCTCCTGTATAATAAATTCTGAATTAAGGCTGAAGTGCTTTTGAACCTGCTCCCAACTGTTTGAGAAAGGTATTAGGCATTATTCCTTGGTGTTTATATGGTAATGTGACTGTTAAGGGTCAGATTTCAGCTCCAAAAATACGCCTCAATTGGGTATGTGACTTGATTTTAGTTAGGCGCTTTTCATTTAAAAAAGCATATTGTTATTCTTATGCTGTCTAAAATTGTGCAGACGTTAGATACAGTAACCTTTTGTAGAGACCTAGTTTGGCTGATACCATCCTCTTTGCATTTTGGGCTTAGTGGAACAGAAAATTCAAAACTGCGTGATTGCTTCAGCATGACCTTGGCCCAGATTAAATGAACTCTTCAACCCACTCACCAACAGCAAATTAGGAAAAGTACTTGAAATGGGTTTATGGCTGTTAATCAGTCTGCAGTTACTGCCCAGAAGAACCTTGCCAACAAACTTGGTGTAATTTGCAATTGTCAAATGGGTTAATGTTTGGATTTTATCTGGGCCTTGGAGTATTTTTTCATGAAATGTGCGTTAGAAATGCTTCCTGGGTCAGTCCTCACTGACCTGTTGCAAACTATACTACTATATGCACTGCAGAGTAGCATACAGGGAGGGGTAAAACAACAGTACACATTGCTGTTCATTTTCCAAGCCACATTCAGTTGTAGCTTTGGCTCTGTTATTTGTGTAGGAATAGGGTATTAGGAGTCTGGATCTTATTACGAGTTTTTAGAACTTGTTTTTCCTTGTTCTATTTTTGAATGTTGCTTTTTTTCCAGTACTGATGATGAAGATGATTTTGGGACACAGATGCATTAAAAAAAAAGGTAGATCTAAAATGAGGAACCTGTAAGTTGTTCTGCACACTTAGTGATTCTGTCTTTGTTGTTAGCAACATGAACCGTGAAGACCGGAATGCACTCCGTTTGAAAGAAAGGGAAAGGCGCAATCAAGAAATCCATCAGGGCGGAGAGGCCTTTCCAGCTAACTCCCCTCTCTTTCCTGAACCTTATAAAGTTGTAAGTTTTATTTTGTTAATTTTTCTTTGCTTTTTTGTAATTTACATTTTGCTTAACACGAGCTGTTATTAACTTTGAAAGATTTTTGGAGAAACTGGTGCCCAGCGGATGAAAGATTTTTAGTTCCTTGCGTCGCCACAGTAGGTACAGTGAGAGGATTGCCTGTGCTGAGCACACGCCCCTAGAAGAAAGTAGTGACCCGTTTTCCGCAGAGGAACTAGGAAAGTGAATGATTAATTTGCCTTGAGCAGTGGGTTCAGCGCCCTTGCTTGTATTTGACTGGCCCGTTGAGTTGTTGGCGAGGCAACTCTCTTCTCAGTCTCAGAAATTTGAGTCCAACGCTATCATTTTAGCTTAGGAGGAGGTAAGTGGTTGCTTTCAGCGTGAGATGTGAGGGAGTTCTTTTGAGCCCGCGCAATGATTAAAATCAAGAATTGGCTGGCAGGGAATGGGCACAAGGTCGTGGTGAATTAAAAAAAAAGCTGTTTCAGCTCATTGCTCTCCACCATAGAAGTGGGGCAAACAGGGAACACTAAAAGGTTAGCTGCTGCGTTCTTGCAGGTCAGAAACTGGTGAAATGGCATGTAGTTATTTACCAGAAAATGTTTTGCCTCTTCAATCATTGTGATTTGCCTGGTTCGGAGAAACTTGTTTTAACTTCAACTTAGTCTGCGCACGTCATTCTATTATGTTCATTCTTCTGTGGTAGAACTGCTTTCGTTTGTGTTCTCTGCTCACATTGCAAGCTTAGTAATTTGTAATTAATGTTTACTTGGTAGTCTGCTTTGGTGGAGCACCAGGGTTAAATTAATTAAGCTCTTGTTAAATGAAATCCTCTTACAAAAAAGTACAGGCTTGCTTTTGAAATTCCAGCTGAAGTTTGTTTCTCCTAAATCCAGTAACCACCAATTCAGTGTGGTCTCTGGAACCATTGTTTCAGTTTAGGAAATTTGGAGGGCATGCAATATCGTATGTAGGCTACTTTCCTCTGTACTTTTTCTTGCTTAATCTGATACTGAAAGTTTCATCATAATATAACAATACATTTCCTGGAAATGATGTTCTATAATAGACAGTTAAGTGCAGCTAAAAGCTAAGGAGGTATTCTGAACCAGTAGTTTGAAATGCATCATTTCAACTTTAATGTTGAAAAGTGTAGTAGTTTCAAGTAAATTCCATGAAGGTATTTATGAAGTTAAGTTAATGCTGGGAAATATTTTTCCCTGTTATTTATTTTGGGAAAAAAAGGCTCAGAATTATAGAAGTGACATAGTACAGTTGTATTCTGTTAAAAGCCAAAAGAAAACAGAACGGACATGCGATAGATATTGGAAATTTTCATCAGTCCTGTGTGCTTTTCCAGTAAAGGACAAAATCTTAATCTTAAAAGATCTAGATTAGCTGTTGTTTTTGGAAACAGTGACAGTCCTCTGGGGGAATTCATTATTCCTGTTTTTGCTGGTAGTTTGACAGGTAATGGCCGTAAATTTTTTAAACCAAGTAAGAGGAACAAAGAATAAAATTGAATATTGGTGCAGAGACGTTGCTTCATGTTTTTATCTGGGGGGTGGGAAGAAAAATGATCCCCTTCAAGAAATCTTGATATTTTCCCTTTAGCTCTAATTTAGTACCATATTTTGTTGACATAGTGCCTAAAGAAAGTCTACACCCTTGATTTCTCAGGTTGCACTGCTGAAATTCCAGACAGCTGACCTGCCTCTTCCCCAATGTGTTTACCATGGTTCTTTCTTCTTGACAGTCCAGCAAAGAAGATAAACTGTCCAGTCGCATCCAGAGCATGCTTGGTAACTACGACGAAATGAAGGAGCTGATTGGAGACAAATCTCTGCAGAAGTACATGGGACTCCCCCAGCCTGCTGTGCCCTCCACCCCCGAGGAGAAACCCAACCAGACCTTTTTCGCCGAGCAGCAGCGTGGCAGTGGCTCCAGTCACAGCAGCAAATGGACTCCCATAGGGCCTGCCGCCAGCACCTCCTCCTCCCAGTCGCAGAAGCGGTCTGGTTTACAGAGTAGCCACGGGAGTGGCCAAAGGACTACCGGCAGTGGTGGCGGCGGCGGCAGCAGCAGCCAAAGACACGAGCGGGACTACAGCAGCAGCAGCAACAGCGGCGGGAATAGCCAGAAGAAGAGCAAACATGGATCCGATCACTCCAAGTCTCACACGTCCAGCCCGGCCAAGGGATCTTTGAGTTCGAGCCATTCCAGGTCGCACGGGGGCGATCACCACGGCAAGGAGCGCCACCGCTCCAAGTCCCCCCGCGATCGCGACGCCAACTGGGACTCCCCCTCCCGCGTCCACGCCTTCTCCTCCAACGGGCAGCACCCCGGTCAGGCGTTCCCCCCGTCGCTGATGTCCAAACCCAGCTCCATGCAGCAGAAGCCCACGGCCTACGTCCGCCCTATGGATGGCCAAGAGTCTCTCGAACCCAAGACGCCTTCCGAAAACTACAGCAGCCAGTCACACAGCAGCAGTATGGGAGAGATGAAGCCCAGCAGCAAAGCATCTCTTTCTAAGCTCAAGATTCCTTCCCAGCCTCTGGATGTAAGTATTTCTTTAAGCATGCTTCATTTTTTCCTTGTTCTGTTTTTTTGCTTTGCTATTCCAAGGTTAATCCTCACTGTATTTCTGCAGTAATATGGCATGGGCTTTCTTTTGTCTCTGTTTAGTCAAAACACCTTTACTCTGGTTTCCTACTCTCCCGATGATGAGAGCCCCCTGATTAGTTCATCATTCTAGATAAGAATGTCTCACTTGACCCAGACATTGCCTATTGAAAACAGAAGAGTGGGGCTGAGGCTGACTGGCTTTGGGATAATCTCCTCTGGATAACCATTGGAGACCTGCCAAATGCCATTTTCACTTTAAATGTCTCACTGGATAGCCTTTTCAAGTGACTTAAGTACCTTCACTAATAAATTACACTTTTTGTGTATTTTGCATGTGGAAATATTAGATACGAGAGAAAATAAGATTAAATCATTTTGGCATCAGCTTCTAGAAGTCTTCCATTTTGTTTTCTGGATGATTGCAAATCAGATCTAGACTTATACCTGAGTACAGTGCACATAAATGTATCTATCTTTTGGCCTAAACTATTATAAAAAAAGGGTTCCTGGAAGACTGTTTCTGTTTTTACAGGCGTCGATGTCTGGTGATGCCAACTGCGTGGATGAAATCTTAAAGGTAAGGAAAATCTTAAAGGTAATACGTTTTTTTAAGATTGGATTGTTAATGTTTGGTTCACCAACTTAATTTGTCTCTGTAATTCCGTGATGAACCCAAATTTCCCCATAATCCCCATTTGCTATGAAAGTAGCTTTTCTTCTTGCATGCTGTAAATCTAAACAGATGTGCTGTAACAAGCCATAAGCAGGGAGCCTTTGCAGATCAACAGGAAAATGAATCCTAAAAACCTTTCATGTTCTAAACATGTGACCTCCATGCCTTTAAAATTATTCTCTTAACTATCTTGTGGTTTTGTGTCCTTCTAGGAAATGACTCAGTCATGGCCTCCTCCTTTGACAGCAATTCATACTCCATGTAAAACTGAGCCTTCAAAGTTTCCATTCCCAGCCAAGGTCAGAAAAAAACGTTTTTGCAAAAAATACATTGGGAGGCTAAAAGAAAATGTTCTTGAATTATCTTTAGAATTACTCCTATCTTTTGATTACATTATGCATCACGTTTATTTTACATATTGTTAATTTTATTTTAGGAAGACATTCTCTGAACAAGAGGAGGTTTATGTGCTAATTCATGTTTGGTTTTTAGTATTAATCTGGATTCAAGAATCTCATCTAGTAGTTTCCTGAAAAGCCGCAGTATTGGTTTTAATTTTTACATACCCACCCAATTTGGAACTGCTGTGTCTTTATGCCTCAGCTCAAAGTGACGGCCCCTTTACCCGCACAGAGAGACAGGAAGCATAGAGGTTTTTCCTGTTTCATGGTAGATGGGTTTTATTATTAAAAAGAGTTCTCACTTTAAATCCACCCAATGTGGAATCAGCACTTTCCTAACGATGTGATGACTCCTGCACCCACGTTGGGTGAATGAAGAAGTGCAGACAGACTCCTCAGACCTTCCCACCCACTGACCCACTGTCTTATGACAACCTACAAAGACACACGCTGTGATATAGAGGGATTTTAGCACAGACGGGATAAGACAGTGTCACCGTGCACTTGCGAGAGCCGGAAGTCTGACCCGGCTCTATCCTTGACTTGCACTTTTGCCCCTGAAGGGGGTCCCAGTCGCAGACTGACATGCTTATCTAGACTAAGGATGGATGCTCTGAGAGTTTTAGGAAAGTCTATATCATTAGTGTCACGTCAAAAGAAACATATTGCTACTGATATATGGTGAAAAAAATGTCCCAGCTTCAGCGTTTTTTATAAAGGTTTGAAATCCAGTTCAATAAATGGTGATGAGACTAACACAAAGTCTTAACAAAATATTTCAGACAAGGATATTTTCAGGCAGTGTTTTTCGCTAATCTGTTAGCAAAAAATGTCATTAAATGGCATCACAAAATACAGCCTTAAAAACTGAGTAGTATTTTCTTCTATCTTACTTTATACAGTTTACTGCTACCCTGACTCAAACCTAATTTTCTTCACTTGCTATTACGCAACCTTGGCTACTGCATAATTTTATCGGAATTTTTGCCGTTATTGATTGTGTTATGATTGTGAAAATATTTTTACACTTTGTTTTCTAAATCAATTTTTCTTTTTCAGGATAACCAGCACTCAAATTTCAACAGTAAGTTTTTTTTTATGCATACTAATCGTATTTCATAATTGCGCTTTAAATTACTTTCTATTTTAATCATCCACTGTTTTACAATATTAGATGTTATACAACACACGCGTAAAACTTTAACCAAAGTGTTTTCCCTTGTTTCAGAGAGATATAGTTCAGAAAAAACATCTTCCAGCAGCCATCAGCCAAAAACGTAAGTGTTAGTGTTTTATTTAAGATTGTTCTCTTGAAAATCTTATAAAATGTTTTGAATAAAGTTTAACATTTTCCTTAACATGATAAGGTAAGTTAAAACATAAGAAAGATGTTCTAGCTTCAGGCAGGATTAACTTTACATCAAATGTGAATATGCTGTAAGTAAGATTGTAATTTGAGTTTCAGTGTTTAACATTAATTTATGAACTCCACATGAAAGCGTGGAGTCAGCATGTTCTAAAACTGTTAAGCAAAATGCATTTTCACTCTCCTGTTCTTATATTGATGTATAAACTATGTACAATGCCGTGAAAATGTATTTGCTGATTTACTGATTAACTCCATTATTAAAATTTTTTGACACTGAGTGTTTTCAGGTCTTCAACCAAACTCTAATATTAGATAAGGGGAACCTGAGTGAACAAATAACACTTTTAAAAAAAAACTTATTTCATTTATTTAATAAACAAAGTTATCCAACACCAACTGGCACTGTGTGAAAAAGTAATTGTCTCCTTAGTTAAATCAACCCAATTAAAGGGATACTTTAGAGTCTACTGATTGAATACAGCCAGGCTTGATTACAGCCAGCCCTGCTCAACATAAACCTCACTTATTTTGACCCTTACCATCAGAGTCAACTTGCCAACACAAAGATTCAACAAGCACATTATGCCAAGATCAAAGGAAATTCCTGAAGAGATCAGAAAAAAAGTTGTTTATCAGTGTGGAAAGTAATAGGTCTATTCCTGCTGATTGAGCTTCTTAAACTCCACCGAACCACAGTGAGAGCCATAATCTCCAAATGGAGAACACTTGGAACAGTAGTGAATCATTCCCAGAAGTGGCCAGCCTGCCAAAATTTCTCCAAAGGCGCAAAGTAAAATCCAGGAAGTCACAAAGTGTCATAAAAAACATTCAAAGAAATTCAGGCTTCTCTTGCCTTGGTTAAGGTCAGTGTTTATGACACCACAATCAGAAAGAGACTGGGCAAAAATGGGCTTCATGGGAGAGTAGCAAGGTGGAAACCACTCCTAACAAAGTTAGAAATAAATGCTCATCTCTCATTTGCCAAGAAGCACCTGGATGATCCCCAAGCCTTTTGGGAGAATGTCCTATGGACAGATGAGTCAAAAGTGGAACTTTTTGATGACATAGGTCACATTATGTCTGGTGTAAAGCAAGCACAGCATTCCACAGTTATAACATACTACCACCACCATGCTTGACTGTTGGTATGATGATGGTGTGGGGATTCTTTGCTGCCTCAGGACCTGGACGACTCGCCATAATTGAAGGAACCATGAATTCTATCCTGTATCAGAAAATTCTTAAGGAGATTGTCCGGTCATCTGTCCGTGAGCTGAAGTTAAAGCATAGTTGGATCATGCAGCAAGACAGTGATCCAAAACACAAAAGCAGGTCCACATCAGAATGGCTGAAAAGTAGCAAAATTTAAAGTTTTGGAGTGGCCTAATCAAAGTCATCACCTAAACCCAAAAGAGATGTGGCAGAACCTGAAACGAGCAGTTCATGCTCGAAAACCTACCAATGTTTCTAAATTAAAGCAGTTATGTGAGGAAGAGTGGGATAAAATTCCTCCTCGTATTGAATATATTATATTCAATATATTGAATAATAGGATGCGTTTGGTTGCTGTTATTGTAGCTAACGGTAGCACAGCCAGTTTTTAAGTGTAAGAGGAGAGGCAATTACTTTTTTACATGGGATATGGGTGTTGGATAACTTTGTTTATTAAATCAATTAAATAATAATAAAAAAGTATTATTTGTTCACTCAGGTTCCCTTTATCTAATACTAGATTTTGTCTAAAGATCTGAAAACATCCAGTGTGACAAATATGCAATAGAGGAAATCAGGAAGGGGGTATATGCATATGTCCATCTGTTAAATTATCTTGATGAAGTATTTTTATCTTAAAATAACATTTGTGGTACTCTACATAATAGACAGTATTATTTAGCATCTAGCTAGCATTTAATCCGCTTTACTTAGTGATTTTTTTTTCTGCCATTTCAGGTGTGATGGAGACCAAGCAAAGTAAGTATTGCAGTATTCTGTTTATTAGTTTTTACACATTGGTAAACTTAATGTATGTGATTTATGGTTAGTATTCTTTTAAAAACTGGTTCTCTTGAAATCTTTTAATGAAATCACCTACCTTCACGTTTTTTCATTTCTAGTATGTTGGAGGATGACCTTAAGCTGAGCAGCAGTGAAGACAGTGACGGAGAGCAGGTAGGAGATTTATTATAATTATAACTTATAAATATAAGGTTAGTCTTGTTCAGCCTTGGATTCATGTGAACTAAGCAAACTGTCTCTTTTTATAGGAGCCAGCAAAGCCTGGATCACGAATTACTCCAAGGTAAGAACAGTTTAATCAGAAATCAGATTTGTGGCTTAGTAACGAACCACATTTGCATGAAAGTGCTACAGACAGTCATCAGTGTGTATTAGTTTCTAGAGAATTGCAAAACTCCTACTGTGAATTGTATTTCAGTAAAATTCTGGACTCCAGGCTTTTTGAGCTGACGGTTGTATGCGTATTGCAGAGCGGACAGGTTAGAACATTCTTCATCGCGCTAACGCACTGTGTCCTCCACAGTACTTCTGAGCCTTCCCAGGACACTAATGAAGGAGCAGACCATTCTCGCGATGACTCCAGCAGCCACAGCGGATCGGAGAGCAGCTCCGGCTCCGACTCTGAGAGCGAGAGCAGCTCCAGTGACAGCGAGGCCAATGAGCCGCCACGCGTCGCGTCCCCTGAGGTGGGGTTTCAAGTTAAGAGATTTTGAACCTTTCAAAGTGCTCTTGTTGAGACTTCTTACTCCTTGTGCAGGCTTTAAGAAAAAATGCAGTTTTAAAGACAATGTGCTTTAAAGCATAAAAGCATATCTAGCTGAAACTAGATTTTATGTTGTGCATGTGTACATTACATGCACTTTGTGCCACAGAGGTCTTTTAACAGAAGTGACATCGCCCTCTTCAAAACTATAAAGTGTAGAATTCTCCCACAGGGGAAGACCCAGTCTTTCAGTGTACTGTCTTTATTTAGTCGCTGTGTATACTCTTGGCTTGTGATCAGATCAGAACTACATCTATCAGTAAAGACAGTCTTTAGGATCAGTAAATAAGAAGTTGTCAGTAGATCCAGAAATCAGTTTTCATTACTTTAGTTGCCGTATTTTTTATTTCAGCCTGAACCTCCAACGGCAAATAAGTGGCAGCTGGACAACTGGTTACAAAAAGTGAATAAGTTCTCTCCAGCATCGCCAGTGGATGGTAACGCCCCTACCAAGTACAAGAAGGAAAGCAGGGAGCAGAGCACAGGCAGAGGTTATGGGGGTCAAGGCGGATCCAAAGACTCCAGCACCTCCGCCCCCGGGAGAGACTCACGAGGTGCCCAGAAAGGTTCCGAATGTGGTCGGGGGCGTCAGAAATCCCCGGCACAGAGCGAGAGCAGCACGACCCAGCGGAGGACGGTGGGTAAAAAACAGCCCAAAAAATCGGAGAAGCTGCCCGTGGTGGAGGAGCCGAAGGGGGGGCTGAAAGTGGAGAGCGAACCCCCTCCGGAGATGCCACCAAACCGACCCAAAGCTGCCACAAAGGGCTCGCGCAAGCCCAACATAAAAAAAGAGCCCAAATCTTCCCCTCGGCCTGCTCCTGATAAACGCAAGTACAAGACTCCCAGCAAGACTTCCCAGAAATCCAGGGAGTTTGTAGAAACAGATTCGTCGTCGTCCGATTCCGAGGAAAATGAAAGTATTCCTTCTTCCTCACAGACTCCTAAGTACACTGAAAGCATCCGGACTCCTGTGTGTATCTTCTCTCCTATGGAAGAGAAGGAGCTTCTCTCTCCACTCAGTGACCCAGATGACCGGTATCCTGTCAGACAGGTGTTGATGGTCAAAATTGATTTGAGCTTGCTATCCCGAATCCCAGGAAGACCTTACAAAGAGCTGGACCAACCTAAAGTGGAAAGGGAGAGTGTTGTTGAACGGGACAACAAGGAGTTTCCGAAGCAGACCAGTGAGAAAGTTTCCAGCAAGGGTAAAAGAAAATACAAGGTAAGAAATGGATTTCTGAAACCTTGACTCAGCAAGTGTCTCCTGTTTCATGTAGTACTCGAATATGTTTTAACTTTAAGAATTATCCTAAACTTTGTTTTTAACTTAGAATGATGATGATGGCAATAAGAGTGAAACCAAGAAACCTAAAATGGAAGAGAAGAGCTCTGCCAACCACAAGACCAGTAGTAAAGAGTAAGTCAAATGTTTTGTTCAGTGTTTTAAATAAAATTACCTACTGATGTCTACCTACCTACTATTAAATTGTGTATTTTAAAGTTGGGTTAAGTGTAGCTGCCAAAACCCTGCATACCACAAGAAATAGCACGCTTACCTACATGCATGCCCGCAGGTCATCCAAAAGGGGGTCGGAAAAGGAGAAGGAGCCCGTGCCCTCTCCGTCTGTGACAGGGGCGCAGAAGGCACCTAAATCGGACCACCAAAGCCGTAAGAGGACGGCGAGCCAGTCCTCCACTTCCATCTCCAGCAGCACCGGCAGCAGCAAGGAGGGCGGCCGCAGCAGCAAGAGCAACAGCTCCTCCTCCAAGCACAGGAAGAACGAGGACAAGCAAGCTGCCGGGCCTAAGGAGAAGAAGGTTCGCTGCACACCGTCCTGGGGGGCTTCTCTAAATCCACCAGAGCTTCCGTTCGGCTTCCTTGTGTTACAGGCCCTTATTTTCAGTGGTGACACTCCATTATATTTACATAGCCACTTCTGTGCTTGTGTGTGCATTCAAATTCAGAAAAGAAAACTCAATTCTGCTGGTGAATGTGAACTGGAACATCATACGCCTAAAATAAAAACATGTCAGGCCTTTGTGACCTGCAGATTGACCTTCTCTGTTAAATGTCAATTGAAATGTTCAAAACAACAGTGAAGATATACTATATTATAGCTTTCATGAGTGTCGAAGGACTGTTTGGTGTCTTGTAACCATTTTAAATGTTTTTTTTTTCTTTAATCAGGAAAAAACTATGAAGAGTTCCGAGTCCCATCCTGCTCCTCCTGCCCCAACATCAACGTCGGAGAGTTCAAAGTCTAGAAGATCAAAACTCACATTTGAAGACAGGTAAGAGAAGACATTCCAGTGAGTAATGCACGGCGTGTGAAATGACTAATCTGAAGTCTTTTGAAACATTGCCAGAACCAAAAATCTCACTTTAAAGGTCAGGAGGGAGGTGTTTAGTAATAGCTGTATTTTGTGTTCTGTAGAAGCAGCTATCAGTTCTACAGAATATTCACTTGTATTTGGATTTTTTTCTTTCCGGGTATGAAGACGTTTGTGATTTGAATATTCAAATAAATGTTTAATTGGTAAATTGTTGTTGTTAATGTTGTTACTGTTAAAGAAAAGTGGATTTGTGTTCTGCTGTTACTTTCATTGATTTTAGGACAAATAATTTTAAAGTTATAATCAAGACTAAGACAGTATACAATCAACAGACCGTTACTGCTTCCTGAGTATGAATCATAGCTTATGCTTGGAAATGGCCGACATTTACAGGTGTATTATTAAAAAATTGTTTTAATATAATTTTTCGTTTAAACCTTAATTTGTTTCAGGGTCCATTCTGCGGATTATTACTTACAAGAAGCCAAGAAGCTCAAGCACAATGCAGATGCACTGGTAAGCCAATCCAGGCAATGTAACTTGTTTAAATCACAACATCTGCTGCTTTCTGTCTTTTAGACGTTCCTATTTTCTTATTTGTTGACGTTGATGTTTTCAGCAGTCTAACATTGTCCCATGTCCTCCTGTTATATCATCAATTCTTGTTTTTTGGCCCTTGGTTACAATACGTTTTTGTTGAATCTAAATGCTGTCATTGGACATATCTGCACAATAGATTGTATTTATTTTATTTTTTTATTAATCTGCATAGACGGTCAAACTTTTATTTCTTAGAAATTCCATTAGAAAACAGTACAAATCCAATATGAGCCAGTATAGAAATACCTAATATAAACTGTGATTTTCTTTTCTTTGAAGTTGGACCGATTTGAGAAGGCTGTGTACTACCTGGATGCTGTTGTGTCTTTCATTGAGTGTGGCAATGCTCTGGAGAAGAGTGCCCAGGAAGCAAAGTCTCCATTCCCCATGTATGCTGAAACTGTGGAACTGATCAAGTAAGTTTGCCATCCTGAAAAATACAATTTTTGTTTTTTTGTGTGTGATTTTTGTGTATTGTATTGATGTGTGAATAGCAGCCTAGTCACAGATTAAACTGATGATTCTTTAGTTGCTGATAAATTTGCATCTTTTTGAGATACTGGGTGCTGCTTAATTTATTTTATCCCTTGTGGTATAAAATGTACTCTGTTTTTATATAACAAGAGTTAGTGCAACTTTTCTATCTTGTTAATTACAGGTACACTATGAAGCTGAAGAGCTACATGGCACCAGATGCTACGTCAGCAGACAAACGCTTAGCAGTGCTTTGGTAGGCTTTTTTTCAGTAGGGGGGAGGATGGGCTGTTTGTAATATGATATTGTAACATATATGATTGTAACAAACTATGCACACTAAGTGACGAATGCAGATAATTACTTGATCTTTCTAAATATGTTGTGTTTTTCTCCAGTCTGAGATGCCAGTCACTTCTGTACCTGAGGCTCTTCAAACTCAGGAAAGAGAGTGCATTAAAATATTCCAAAACGCTAACTGAACACTTAAAGGTTAGTTGACACTAACCCAGTTTTTTTTCTATAGAGACAACACTGATCCTGAATTCATGTATTACAGTACAGAAACCTTCAATATTTTAATGCAGACATTGTCAAGCTGTGACAGAGATTTTAGTAACGTCAGTTTTTGCTTAATTCAGAAACAAAAACCTCAAAGCCTAATTATGCATTTTCAGGCATGAAAATCATTTTTTCTGTAAGAAAAGGGAGTTGGTATTAATTTTTTTCATTTTACTTTCCTAGAATTCCTTAAGTAATACCCAAGCTCCTTCACCTGGAATGGGAAGGTAAGTTATTTTTTTTTGTACCAGTTCTTTGGCAGTATATACAATATGAGAGAAGACATTTGTGAACCCCCAAAATTTTTTTGCCATATTACTCTTGGTTTATCAAGACCAGTCTTTGCCTTAATAAACATTGTAATTATGAATATTAACCCTTTTGGTTTTTTTAGACTCAGTGTTTTGCAAAGCAGGAAAAATTGAGTAATTTTATGTGAAATAAGTGATCCCCGTTTACTTAGCTCAGTTAAAGGGGTAGTTAGAATCAGATGCTTAATATTAGGTAACATGTAAACAAAGACTGGATTGTAAACACTGACTGGGAGGTCAGTGGAAACATGTCAAAACAGGTTTGAGAAGATCTCAGAAAAAAAGTTCATGCTTATCAGTCTAGAAAGTTTTATAAAAACCAGTTCTTAACATCTGGGGGACTGACATCCATCCAGTGTCAGTCTACACATAGAAAATCTTTGAGACCATGATGATTCTAATCAGGACCAGTTGTCCTGCCAAGATTGGCCCAGGAGTAATGCAGAAAATCATCCAGGACATCATGAAGAAAAGACCCAGGGAGTACAGGCCTCTCGCACTGTGGCTAATGTCTGTTAGAGCCTCAAACATCAGGAAAAAACGAATGGTTTTAGGAAAAGACTAGGAATGGTTTTCATGGGAGGAGATAGCCAAGGAGAAACTATTGCTGTCTAAAAAGAACATTGTCATTTGTCTCAAGTTTTCAACTGGAAAATCCACAAGACTGGTGGAAGAAAGTTTTCTGTATAGAACAGTAAAAAGTTGAACATTTTGTCCACAATGAGAAATGTTTTGTGAGGCAAAAACCAATCACTGCTTTCCAACAGAAGAATCTTATCCCGACATCAAGCATGGTGTTGGGCATTCCATAGTTTGGGGATACTGGTTCAGATCCTGGACAGACTGCCCAAGTTGACAGAAACATCCATTAGCTGAGCTGATATTGAGCCAAAAGTGAGTCATGCAGCAAGACAATCATCCTAATCTTACAAGAAGATCTACACAAGTTTGACTGAAAAAGAAGAAATTTCATATCTTGGATTGGCAAATCTGGACCTAAACCCCATTGAAATGTTATGGTGAGACCTGAAGCAAGCTCTTCATTCAGGGAAGCTCAAACATGTCAGCAGTTTTCTAAGGAAGAATGGGCTGAAGAGCAAGTGCAAGAGACTGATGATTAAAGAAATGTTTAATTGAAGTCATTTCAGATCAAGGAGGTGCCACTTATTCACGTGAGAAAATTTACTGTTGGATCATTTTGTTTATTTTTGTTAATAATAAAAATGGTCTAATGTTTTTATGTAATACTTTTCATTGGGTTATATTAATCTTTTATTAATGCTCTTCATGAAGATCAAGTTACATTTTTAGGTCTAAAATACATGAGAATACAGACCAACCTGGGTGTTCACAAACATTTTCTCAGCACTGTAAAAGTATAATTAGTGCCGTTTATGAAACGTAAACATGAGTTATGAATATTTTCTCATCCAGTCATACAGGTGTCAGCTGACGTGTTACTCTTTTCAGGCCAATATCCTTTCTTGTTTGCCCTGAAGCTGTTGCAAGCAGATTTATGGTTGCATGGTGGCTATGGCTTTTTGTGCATTGCTCTTCCAAATGTGAATTGAATCAAACATAGGTTTCTTTTGCCCTGTTCAGCAAAGCTGCGGGCATGCCCTCCCCGGTGTCGCCCAAGCTCTCTCCTGGCAGCGCTGGTGGGTACTCGTCCGGAGGATCCAATCCCAGCAGCAGCTCTTCCGTCACCATCCCTCAGAGGATTCATCAGATGGCTGCGAGCTACGTCCAGGTCACCTCTAATTTCCTCTACGCCACAGAGGTCTGGGACCAAGCTGAGCAACTTTCTAAAGAACAGAAAGGTATTTCAATTAACAGTCTTATAGTGTATAGTGTATACATTCTCATATAAATTCCAAACCAATAAGCAGTCTTTAAGTGCAGATATTTTTATATATAATCTCAATCAGCAAGAGTATTCCGTCTTTAATCTGAGAGAAACAGAGTTTTGGTTTTCTAATGCGCGCATGTGTGTGTGTAAAAATCTGTACCTTGAGAAACCACAGATTAAGGTGTTGGGAAGTACCTGTGTACTTGAGTGTTGCTTTGTCTGTGTTCTCATTCTAAGTGTCCCCTATTTCAGATTTTTTCACCGAGCTGGATAAGGTGATGACCCCCCTGATCTTCAATACCAGCACTATGACGGACTTGGTTCGTTATACTCGACAGGGCTTGCACTGGCTTCGACTAGATGCCAAGCTTATACCATAGAGGCTGGAATCGGGACTTGTTGATGTTTTTTTCATATAAGCTTAACTGCCTCAGATGTATCCATAACACTGTGTCCATTTTATATCAGATTTTGCCAAAAAAAATAGAAGGCTATAAGAAGTTACAAAAGGGCAAATCCTTCCTATACAAAAAACAACTTTATATTTAAGAATTCTTTCTGCACTCTTGTCTGTCAGTTGCTTTTGGGGTCTGTAAATGAAAAGCCATCTTTTTGTTGGCTTAAGCCATTTTTTCACTTGGGTATCCTGTAAAGATGATTTTATTCTGACAGGGTGTATGCAGATTTCTGCTTAAATTTGTTTTAATGGGATATTGTCCCAAATGCAATTTTTATCAAAAGTGTATTTTGTGTAAAAAAAAATAGTGAAATATCTTTGGTAACAGCTATAATTTCCTTTCTTTTAAAAATATTTTTGTGTAATATGTCATCTGTTGTGGTCCTTTAACATCTGTAGTAATCATAATTAAGGAACCTCTTATGAGTGTATAATTGTAGTGGTTAGATGTATCAAATGTTATAGTAAATTATTTTTAAAAAGCTAAATTCCTTTAAAGAGTATTACAAGAATAGGCGCATTCAGACTTTGGTAAGACTTTTGGTCTGTCTGAGATCATTTGTAAAAGCTGCTTAGTGGTTTTAAAGAATAGTATAACATAAGATCTTGGTATCATTTGAGTGTTTGTTTTGTTTTCACAGGAAAGGCAATAAGATTATAATAGTTAATATTTATATCGCAGTCTATGAAGCTAATGCAGGGTAAGCAGTTTTGTTTAGCATGTTTCATTCTGATGCCCATCACTTATTTAACTCCATGGGATTAAATTTCTAATTAAAATTAATAAGTAAATTGGCCCACATCATATGCATTATAAACTTTTAAGAGCTGCTTCTGAATTTCTATTTTAACCAAAGTACCTCTTTTAACCAAAGGTGCTTTAACTAATATTTCGTCTTTCTTTGCATATCTGTTGTTTTGGTGCCTTGTATTTAATATACTGGAAGGAGAATGGCCCATTAGTTGATGGATCTGTTTATGTATACTCTTTTGTGTGCACAGTATCATTGTACATAATGCTGTTTAAGTACTAAAACTACAGCCATGTACACATTTACTTTTTCTTTTCCAGAATCTTACAATGTGGCTAGATGTGCCACCAAAATCTTCATTATTAACTACCTATTTAACCTTTAACTTAATTGTTCATTTGTCAGAATGCCCTGGAATACATCTTGTCACTTTGTATCTCTACTGTCTTATCTGAGTTGTTCTGCCAAAATTTGCCGTGAAATTCTAAATGGAGTTTAATATCATGGTGTGGGAAGCCAATCGATATTTATTTGTTTTCAGCAATATAGTATCAAGAACCAAGATAAATATTACTAAAGGATTTTTTGCGCTTTAATATTATAAAAGAAATGTGTGTTCTTCCCATTCTTCAAGTAGGATCGTAATATTCGGAAAATCTAATATAAACATAGATTATACAGAGTCACCCACAGTTTTCAGATTATTCTAAGAAATGGAAGCAATAGATGGTCATTCCAGTGCAGAGGAATCAAGATGTACTGGGATCTTAATGTAGTTATTAGACACCAGTTAGACCCAGCTGCTGGCCAAACCCTAAGGGGTGGACCAATTCCTTACCAAACAATAAAGTATTAAAAGGACAGCAGTGTCTTCTGAATGTTGGACACCTTTAATTCTAATGTGAGTCTACACCAAAGACAGTAGTCATGTTTTTGGAATAAAATATATAAATGACTGAAATATGATCTAGTAAATACTATTTTGCTACAAATGTCAACAAAGGGACATGAAATTAAGACTTTGTAAGACAAGTAAATTGTAAAATGTTTATATTTTAACTGCAGCTCCAGTGTAATCAAGTGACTGCACAGGTTCATGAGGTCAAGGGCTTACAGACCTTCTAAAGGTTTGTGCAACTTTTGCAAAGATTAAGACATTTGTAATTATTGGTGTCCATACAGTGTGTAGTTACCGTACTTGATTTGACAATTAATGTCATAGGAGCCAAAGTTGCTTCATTTTAGCCCTCCTGGTTTTTCAAAAACCTTGGGGAGTTTCGGTCGTAACTGAATCAAACCACACCAACGTTTTTCACTTAGTCTGTAACAGCAAATGATTGCCAGACTGCAGGTTTGGTCTTTTCAAGACACATTTTTTGTTCCATGTCCGTCACTAACAAATCCAATGCTTTTTGAAAATGAATTTAAAACCGCAAGCTAAAATATCCCTTAACGCATCTCAGGTGTGCAAACCGGACAGCTCAACCTCGGTCAACTCAAATCAGACGTGTACAGTTATGCATCTGTTGAGAGACCCAGAAACAGCTGATGTTTCTCTATTAAGTGATATTTTGTTGGATATTAATATGGTACTTATGAAAGAGTTTAAAGAAAAGAGGTTTTAAAAAGTTTGCTTGAATATAAAAGTATTTTCCTTGTAACATTTCAAGTTTTTTGAGATCTTAAAATTGGTTGTAGAAGATGGATCCTAAACTGAAGGAGTTAGTGCAGTTTATGCGTACAAATTGTGTAAAAATAGCATTTGATAAAACCTTATCGCACATTGGAATTGATGCAATATATTGATGAAACAGGTTGAAAGATTTTAGATATGCCTTTTCAGTTTCACTGTTCTAATTTTTTTTTTTATTGCTTGGTTTAGAAATGGTTGTTTTGGTCACCCAAATGTTTCACAAAAGTTTAAAACGTTTGTTCTTAATCTGCTGTGGCTTGCACAGAACATTTCCACTTTGGTCACTGACACCCTTTGTTTTTGGGGTTCCTATTATTCTTCTAAGGGTTTGTAGGGATAGGAGAAATAATTATGCAGCTTTTCTACAGAACATTTCAGTGATTCTGTTTGATTTTAATTAAATTATTTACAATTCAGTTGTAAACCCACCAACTATCATTACAATTAGGTATATCTATGGATGTTCTTAATTGAATCGTTCAATTTGCAAGGCTGCTATTTAACATTGTGCCCTCTCCTCTGTAACTCTATACACACTGGCAAAGCTATTTCAGTGTAGATCTATCTTACACTTGTGAAAGCTGGCCCAAGCGCATGAAACTGATAAAATGGTTTATATTAAACATTTTATTTTTAAGTTTTCATTTACAATCACTCTAAAAAGTATTTATTTTCCCCATATCTTATTAAGATAATGAGTTCTAAGAAAGAAAACTTGTTGCTCGTTTTTATAGCCCTCATGTCAGGGCTTTGTGCTTTAAGATACACAACTTTTTTCTTTTCTTACCTATATATGAAAACCAGGGTAGTAAAACACTTTGAAATCCCACAGAAAAATGAAATGACCTTATTATACTTGCATGTTTTTATTTAAAAAGTGTATATAATGTATATATTTCTTTTAAGATCAATTTGTAATTCTACTCAGCATTTCTATTCAGAATACATGTAAATTCTAGTCAAAACACATATGTACACTTATTTGCAGTCACAATTCTGTTCTGTGTGGGTCATTTTAAAGTTTGTGTGTGTGCATAAACATGAAACACAACTTCTTTAATAGTTTTTTAAGTCTTTATTTTCTGTATGTTCCTTATTCAGTGTTATGTTGTCTCTGAACACTGAAAAAGGTGTATATCTGTGATATTTTGTAGATAAACAGTTTGCGAATCCATTTAATGGATATCTGTCACAGTTTTACCAACTGGAAGAGTGGGAAAATGTGATGTGCAGAGTCTGCCATATCATTTTCATGTTCAAAGTTTGCGGAACGTCACCGTTGCAAACAAGTCGGGAACAGGCATTGGGTGCGATTATGTCAGTGCGTTTTAGGTGTATTGAAGTTTATTGACGTTTGTTGTTCGCTCTTTCATAACTGTCTTAAAAGCTGCCATCAGCAGCAGCTTAACAAATGCAGAGTGGAAACTGTGGATTATTTTAAAAAATATATAAAATTATATATTATGAATGCAATATGTTTCAACAGAGGTACTCTTGGATTCATATTCAATAAAACTATATTGAAAATGTAATTTAAAAATTGTGAACTGAGTATTATAGAACTTGTAATTAAGTTTTCTGAGTCATGTATATTCTTTGTATTTTGTTGTATTGAAAAAACTATACAGTAAAGTTTTAGAATGTCTGTATCTCACATTTTGTGTATTTTTTAATACAATAGCACAACTTAAATATTTGGTAAAAGGTTACCACGTTTTAATATGTAAAGAATTCAGCTTTATAACATCAGACAAATGCTTTGTAAAATGCTAGAACTGTAACCTCCTGTAAGTTCAATAACTCGAGTAGATTTTCTGTATTAATAAACTTTATAATTCTTGGGATCCACTTGTTCTTATGTTTAATAAAAAAAACTCAATGTGTAGGCTAGAGTAATTCTTTCAGTGACTTTTCATTTGGGTGAAAGGGAACAAAAAGGCAAAACATATACAACAAAAGCAATTTTGTGTTCCAGCAATGAATCAATTGTGATTTGAGTTTTGTCATTATCTATAAAACCTCTAAATTGTGGTTAGAAAAATTAAGGTCACTATAAGAGACGCATATGATAAATGACTTATCTTGCGTCAGTGGTCCACATTCACACCTCATGGAAATATTTGCAACACTAAAAATGGCAATGCTTATATTGTGGATGCATCTTCCCTTCTAGTTAAGTGAAACTGTTAAAAATAAATGTATTACCATGGTCATTAACAATAGTTTAAGTCAATACCATGAATCCCGGTACACTATTTTCTACTGATGCATGTTCAGTTACCTTGGATTCCTATTGTTCTTTTTTAACCAAAAAGCAAAACATGGAGCACAGTGCTAATGCTGTAGCAGGTGAAGTGTTGCTTAGGGCCATTGAACTTGTCTTAAGCTTCTGGGTGGGGGAACTTCTGTTAAGCCATTGAGCAAGGCACTTCTCTCACACCATTACCAGTAAGAGTAAAGGCAAGCTGGAGCAGATCCTAAAAGTACAGGATGCAAGATGGGACTAAGATCACATGACAAGACTCCTCAGCAGGGTCAAAGTCCGTCACTTTAGATCAAACAAACCCAGCCAGCATAGCTCTGGTAAGTGGGAAGAAATGTAAGCAAGCACCTTATAAAAAATCCACAGGGACACATGGGCACAATATATTCCACAATTTCCGAGCTCAGAACTGACCCCTAGAATTGAGACAATCATTTTTTTACCCTGTGGTTTTCATTCCAACGATTTCCCCTTCAAAGAAAGGCATGGTTACCAGTGAGTGAGATAGAGCCAAATAGCCTTGTATTTCAAACACAAGCTTAAGCTCAGTTCTGAACGTGTTGAGCTTTCCATGAAACAGAAAAAAATTAAATTCCTCAGCTGGAACAAGTCTTCCAGAGGAAGAAAGTGTAATATTAAATCAACTTTATAGTGTTTAAAGCATCACAAGTGGGAAAACATTTACCTCTGTGTGTGCAGTGTGAAAAGGGATTGATCAACCAGGAGGTAGAGGTGGGATAGAATGAAATAAGACATCAGTGAACTCCATATAGCCATACTGAAATATGAGTGATTTTTTTCTCAAACCCTACTGTAAACATTTCTTCTGAATTACTTTTAGCCCCCCCGCCACAATACATAAAAGCTGTGTGGTCATATGTTCTAAGCATGATGCATATACTTGCAAGCGGACAGAGTAGTAATAAATATTTCCTTTATTTTGCACAGATTAAGGACACATGAAACATAACCCAATAGGGCTGTGAAGTTAGAAGATGATTAGACTGGAATTCACTGGTCATTCTCATAGTCAGCTGGGTTCTTCCTCTTTCCTTGTTCATATACTTGGTTTCCCCAAGTGTAGGTCAGATACATCAGCACAAATGCTATAGAAAGACAGGGAAAAGATAACTTTACAAGGTGAGCGTTTTCATTTCCATGAATTCTGCACCCACTATGCAGGTTAATACCAGGAATACTGTTTATCTCCATGCAGTCCAAAGACAACATTGGTCTAATCCTGTAATCGAAGGCGTTTATGTCATTAACTCGATTTCGAACTTTAAAAAAAAACAACTTTCAGATCGCGTTTCGCTGTAAAGAGAACTCTTCATCTGCGTCTGCAGTTCCAACCTGAGAAATTCAATAACTTCACCTATACTTACGAGGTGCAACTTTAAACACCTGCGATCTGAACCGTCTCCACACATTGGGGATTCCTTTGGAAAAGTAGTTGGGAAACGCCTTCTGTTCGAAGGGAGACAGGGTGTAAGTGATGATATGCCTGATTCTGGACAGGTCTCCGAAGTGTCGGCCCATTTTCTCAGGAAAATAATCTGGAACACAAAGGTGATGTTCGGTCTCACAGTCCATCAAACAATTGTTAAAAAACAAAAACCATGCACATCTTAATTAATTTTAAATATAATCACCTCGGATTAAAATTAAAAAAAAAACGTCTGCAAGTCTGAATCTAATTTTAACCCCAAAGAAACCACAACACAGTCGATATTACTGATATTTTAGTTTTGGTTTTACCAATATACAAATGTCTTAATACCTGACAATCATATCAAGCAAAAATAAAAAAGAGTGAGGGATACCAAACACATATGCAGATATATGTTAAAAAAACATTAATTAACTTTTATGTTACGTAGTTTTTAATGAAGGCCATAGGCTTTAAACAGTCCCTCTCCTCTCAATAAACTCCAATTTAAAACTAATTTAGATATTCTATAATTTTCGATTTAGTGTCAAATCCGCGTGTGATTTTCGTGCAATTTACAACTACAGTCACAACTAAAGCACAAACAAAATCACACAATGTGAAAGGACAGACCAATATGATGAGCATTTGTATGAAAAATGGCATTTGGATCTTTTAAGGAGACAAGTAGGCCGATTCCTTTCGAAAAACTAACACTGCAGTCTACAATTTAGACGTGCTATTCAGCTCCAGAAGACCTTGCTTTGACTTTGATCTGCGGAAAAATTGAAACTAGAATTCCAAGTCGTCAACCAAACACAAACAATATTAAAATACTCAGCAATGCGGTAGACTGCAGATACTATTGACTGATCTTATTATTCGCGTTTTACAGTTTTTTACATGTTAAACATCTAAAAACATCTTACCTCCTTGTCTCTAATGGCGAACCGCGGACTGACGTATGACACAGTCTTGGTTTAAGTATCAGAACCGCATTTCTCTCGGAATGTGGTTTCTATGCTTCGCGAGTGTTCAGGATGTTTCACATTATTTCCGGCTCGCTGCGAGGACAACGGGAAAACTCGTTACATAAAAGCAGAGAGCAGACAATTAGATTCAATTAAAAGTTCAAATGAACATTTCAACATGCGGAGATATCGAAAATTTCTGCCAGCTCTTCTCCAAAAGTGAATAGAGCTTCAACAGATTTTGCAGCATTAGCCGGATATGCTGTTGCCATCAGAGATGCACTAGCGACATCTTCTACACAAAAAAAAACAATACTAAGGAAAATGTCTCAGTCAAACGATAGAAAAGGATCATTGTTAAGCATCATTAAGCATAACGTGTATCATCAACTTCAGACACAGGATGAGTGAGGATCACACTAAGATTCTTATGTGTGATCTATCAGTGGCTTATCCCAACCATATTGCACCCAATTCACTCATTTAGTTATTATCGATATGGATAACATTTTAAGGTAAGATACTTTCTAGAGTATGAATATTTCTTTTTTTCGATGAGAGGGATTGAGGTTTCTATTTCTATAACACTATATACACTGTATATTTCTATAAAAAATATTGTATTACGTTTTTTAAAAATATAATTACATTTCCATCCAATCATTCTTTTTAGCTGTCTTCGTGAGGGAATCATCATTCCTACTTTTCTGTTATCAACTTGATTATGTAGAAGGTTGTATCCCTTAAACCAGGTGTGTAACCAGCCTCGTTTGAAGGACATAAGAACTTCCAGAGCAAAATGAATTGCGTATCTCGTCACTTCCTGTACAGGTTTCGCGACTTTATATTGAGTAATAGTGGTGGTGTTTGTCGGTACTGTACTAGATTTTACAATAACACTGGTTATATTGCTGGTGTTTTCACAAACATAACGATTACTATAAATCGAGTGCTTAATGTCAACGTAAGTAAAAATGTCTAGGACTATTGTTAGGTTCAGTTAAGCTACATTTTAATTAATCGGCTGCTGCTAATAACAGAAAAGTAATAAAAATGACCATGCAATTAACATTAAACACTAGACAATGGCAGTGTAAGATACAGAAACCGTAAAAGTTGATCATAACAAGAAATATGAAGCAATTGTGTCGTATTTCCGCAAAATTATACGTGTTTAGTCTTGATTATTTAGTTTGTGGTATTGTCCATACAAGTTGGGCGAGTTAATTTTTAGTCCTTTGTTTAACCAGATGTCATACAGGAATAAACTCTCGTTTACACTGGCGACCTGTCCTTTCATGCAGCAACAGAAAACTAAAAGAGTACGTCCTCATTGATGATCACCTATAAAACCCCCTGTGACATGAATACTGAGCTTCAAAAGAAACACTATACTACATTCAGTCATGCTTGAAAGTTTGTGAACCCTTCAAGGTGGTCATTAATTTAGATATTATAGAGATATTATATGAACCTGAACTCTTAATGAATATCCTTAATAAAGACTTCCCACACATAAAAAGGGATATGAACTCATAGATTATTAGACCATGCTATTTAAAATAAAACCAGATATCCTTGTGTGCAAAGTAAATGAACCCTTTTCAATAACTTGTGTCACCTTCAGCAGCAATAACTTCACACAGGAACAAGTAATAGGTTTATTCCATGCTGAAAAGAGAAGAAAGAAAACGATGTTTTCGGCCGTGGCGCCTTCTTCAGGTGAGAAAGACAGTATAACTTTGCACAGTCGCCTCCTATAACCAATTATCAGTCTCTGACATCTCGCTGGAGGGATTTTTTCCCCACTCCTCTACAAAACTGCACCAGCTCTGTGAGGTTTGAAGGATGTCTTGCATGAACAGCCCCTTGTCAGGTCCTGCCACAGCATTTCAATAGGATTCAGGTCAGGGCTTTGGCTTGGCCATTCCAAGACACAGAATGTGTCTTCTTCCTAAGCCATTCTTTAGTGGGCTTACTTGAATCTTTAGGATTTTTGTCTTGTTGAAACATCCACTTTGTGCCCAGCTTGAGTTTTCGAACTGATGGGCTGACATTCTTCTCAAGAATCCCTCGATATTTCTCAGAATTCATGATTCCCTCAATTATGTCAAGTTGCCCAGGACCAGAGTAAGAAAAACAGCCCCCTACCAGGACACTCCCACCACCATGCTTGACAGTAGGGATACGGTTTTGTTGGTGGTAGGCTGTGTTGGCTCTTAGGCAAACATGGGCCCTCTTGTTCACAATATACTTGATATATTCAAGTATATCATAAATCACAGGTATTCAGATATAAAAATACGATACATAAGCCAACAAAGTAGGCAGGAATGTAATTAGTTGACTTAAGAAACTCTGCCTTTAATGTATTTTCTGTGAAAAAAATATGGTATAAAGAGACCATGAGGCTGTCAATTTTACAAGTAGAGGAAA
The DNA here is from genome assembly GCF_040954835.1 of Lepisosteus oculatus. Taxonomy (NCBI): domain Eukaryota; kingdom Metazoa; phylum Chordata; class Actinopteri; order Semionotiformes; family Lepisosteidae; genus Lepisosteus; species Lepisosteus oculatus. Next base: position 25,696,758 of record NC_090706.1, read on the forward strand.
CCCAAATAAGACATTGGGAGGATTAGTTAAATCTAGAGCTGTCCAATCTTACTCCTGGGGGGGCCAGTATGAGTAAGAATTTTTATTCTCAGACAGCTTTAAATGAGCTAGACCTGCTGGTATTACTCATTAACTAGGACTAATTTACTAGCTTCCCACTTTCTCAGGTCCTGCTGTTGCTTTAGAAAAAAGACACACTGAACCTTCTAGAAACGGATGTGACAATTGGGTAAATCTATGCTTGCCTACAAATGTGCTGCTTAAGAAGTAGACTACCGCACGCAGAATGAGAAAACACAGAGGTTAAAGTCTGCTTAAATTTATTCTTTGGAATATTACAAAATATATTATTGTTTGTTACACTTAATTTTGTTGTGAAATCAGAAATGATCAGCCAAAAATGGGCATTATAAACCTCAATTAAACATATAAATATATAATGTCAAAGACATGCATGTACCCAATTAAATGCTTTCATTCTATTTACAGTAATTTCATAGCTGAGAATATTAAATAAAGCTTGACAAATTAGTTGTCCACATAAAAAGACAACTTTAAGTCTGGACATTAAGAATAGAACACGGTTGTCCACAAGACAACCATCTGTATTCCCAGTATAAAATCACAGTAAAAATATTTGGAAGAGTTAAGAGGACTAAAATCTCATTATAGTGTCCAGAACATTTTACTTAAAAATTTGCCAACCTCAACAAAAACAAAATGAAAAACAGTAAACCAAAAACAAGAATAAAAGAACATCCATAATGATAAATCAAAAGGAAAGGAAATTTCTTACTTTTGTAACCATGTACAATATCTCCATTTCATTGCAAAGTCAATAAATTATACATCTGAAAAACAAAATAACAGAAAAAACATTTTACCATCTTATTCAACTTTCCCCATTTGGCTAAAATATATATATATATTTTATTCTGGCAAACAAAATTACTTTAAGTAAATTCTTCTGTTCTAGATATTATTTGCAGCATTACCCAATGTCTTTTCAAAATATGTAACTCTGTGCACAATAAAAAAAACTATTTTTCCATTAGTTTAAGAGACATTTCCATAATTTGCAACAACAATTTGGTAACAGGTTGATGACACGGTCGTGGTGAAATAATTTAGCCCAATCCTTCCAATTCTTTAAGCCATTTCTAGTGATCTAGCGACAAGTACATTTAGTAGCGATCATCTCTTCATATTCCTTATAAGCAATGGAGCCGTCATTTTCTATGGTTAAAACACTCAGGGGGCTATACTCTGATGGCACACATGATGGCTTGGGTACAGAAGAATCCAGCTTTTCATAAATGATGTTCTGCACCACGGTATGAACTGGGGAGCCATAATGGTAACCCACAGCCCCTGGGCAAACCCCTTTGCAGTAACGGGGGTTGTATCTGTGGGGAGCAATTATCCAGTGGTCCAACTTGAGCTGACTAAAGCTTACTCTGAAATCATGGAGCTCACACTCATCTGTTGGAAAGTCGTACTTTTGAAAGTGGCGAAAGAGACTAACGGTCGTAGCCGTCGGGTCAGGGAGACCCGCTTCACCTGGAACCAAGTTTCTTCTGGTCCGCAAAGACCTTTTTCCCACCTGTAGGCGGGACTGAGTTTCAAAGATGCCGGCGTCTAAGCTTTGCCGTGGGGTTTCCGGTTTCGCTGCGTTGACAGATACGGAGCGCCGCTGATGAGCCAGTTCACTGGTGTCGTTAAGATACAGAAGGAGGGACGGCGACTTCAAAGAAAGCTCAAGAGGAGCTCTCCCTCCTCCTTCCCCAATACAGGTCAAATTGGCGACCAGGTGGATGCTCTTCCTGTGGAATTTGATAAGGGTCTGAAGGAAAGATGTGACATCAACCTCAATCCATTTTCTCCGATTTCTCCTTTCAATTTGAACAGGGAAGCTGAAAGAGCCCTGATCACTGGAACACACTTGTTGGTCAGGAAGCTCCTGTTCTTTGATGTCCAAATGGCAGATGGAAGTGAGCTGACTCACGTTTTCTTTGTCAAACCAATACAACAGTACAGACTTCAGAAGAAGCTCCTGGGCTCTTAGACGATCCAAGTTATAAGAAAGGTCTCCTGTGAATAACTCTGTAAGAAACAATCCAGAACAACCATTAAGAGAAATACATAAGCTTTACCATTATAAAACTGATCTGTACGAATTTTACGCATATTTAAAATGTTGCATCTCAAAACCACAACGTGCGTCGTTTCAACATACGCAGTGTGCAATGCCAGTGACATAATGAAAATTATTAACAGACTGCAGTTTAAATTGTATTTAGTAACTTTAAAACATCCAGAACTATTTCAGTAGTCGGGGATCTGACTTAATTACTCTGTAAACCCTCCAGCAAAACAAACCGAACCGAAAAAGGAAAATCTAACATATAGCCACTTATACGGTAAATCTGCGAAGCGCAGACGAGCCATAAAGTCAGTAGGTTTATTTCCAATACCATGTTGCTCAGGGAAAAAAAAAATAGCTAGACTAACAGTCAAAGTATTAGATAAAGATCGCTCACCTTTTCCCCGTTTCAGACACTCATCGCGCGGAGTAAACAACCTCACCGTGTTGTACAGGTGACTTTTATGACCCCGAGGCCCGTGTTTCGCAGACATCCTATACAGTCTTTTCATGTATGAGACATATTTGGAATCGGGCCTCTGTCTCGGCGTAGGATCTATCCAGTCGTCTTTTTCGGATAATGCTTTTAGTAGTGAGGACAGTATGCTACCATGATAATCAAAAGAACCCTTAGGTTCGTCGTCCGAGCCACTTGCAGTTGTTTGTGATGATCTGGGTACATATACACCTAGTACTCCGGATAAAACAAGGCAAGAAAATAAACAAAGAGCTAGACCGATCCCCATTGTTTTAAAACAATGAATGGAAGTCTATAGAGAGCTCCACGACCAACACCAAGGAATAGCTAACCTGTGCTTGCGCCGCTTTAAACTCGTCAGGTGTGAGTAATTAAGCGAAGTCTCGCTAATCACAAAACCTTGGACTTGATAAATGGCACGTCCTCGGATTTTCGCTGTTTTGTGGTGGATGAATATGACAACCTTAGTGTTTAGTTTGCTTTCTAGTTCTATTTAAAGATACGTTTTCACATTTAATAAGCAGTCTGTATGCGCAGATCAGCTCTCTGCATTCATCAAATTTACTGCAGATCACAGGACTCGATATAAACCTCTACAGCAAGATTTCTGAAACGTTGGTGAACTTTTCCACCGGTTGATCGCGGTGGGTTTCATATCTGTTCCAGCATTGCCAGTACTGTAGCTGTAATCAAGTTAACCAGCGACAGAATCGGCGATAATAGTAAAATAACTTGCATATTTTCAGCTCGTGAGCACTGAAGCCGACAAACACGCAGGAGTGACCAGGGCTTCTCTACAGCTAATGAGAGGTTACCGATAATATAGAAAGACCTTGTTATTAAGATTACAAATTAAAATGCAGGAAACATATCATATTATTTTTATTCTACATGATTCTTTATCTATAAACTAGACAATCTCAAACTCAAATCCTGGAGGGCCTAGTGTCTTCTGCTTTTTCTTTCAACCTGTGTAGTCAGTTAAACACTTCGCCTAGTTAATGTCTTAAACATAGATGGGATTTTTTTCAAGTCATTTACAGTGATTACTCACTACATTCACATCATGAAATGTACTTAACCAATAAAAACATGTTTAGCAATTAAAGATATTACAGTTTAGTGATTAACGAAATCATTGGACCAACTACATAAGAGAACTGTGGTGGAACAAAAATGTCAAGACACCAGGTTCTGGGCCCTCCAGGAACTGGGTTTGAGATCCCTGTGTTAAACAGAGGTAAGTTCAAGTTCAAGTTTATTTGTCAGTCCAGCCATATAAAAATATACAGAGGAGTGAGATATCGTTCTCCAGGTCTACGGTGCAAAGACAGACACTGACAAGACAATGCTATAGACAATGTAGACATAGACATTTCTGACAGGGTACAGGGTACATAAAGTGCAATGTGCATAGTGTGATTTACTTCACAAGATTGTGCAAAGAATACATCAGACAGTATGCTTGACATTAGGCAAAAAAGAACTAAGTTTCCAGATTTGGTGTAGGTGCAGTAGGTACCAGGGTGTTGAGGAGCCTAACAGCATGTGGAAAAAAGCTATTATGGAGTCTGGTGGAGATGGTATATATACTTCGATATCTTTTACCAGGTGGTAGGAGGGCAAAGAGGTTGCAGGAGGGATCGTCTGGAGGCTTTGTGTGTGCAGTGTTTGTGGTATATGTCCTGAAAGGATGGAAGGGAGGCTCTAACGATGTTTCCTGCTGTATTGACAATTCATTGCAGGGACTGGCGGTCTGAGACCTTACAATTCCCAAACCAAACAATGATGCAGTTGGTCAAGATGTTCTCGATGGTACCTCTATAGAATGTGGATAGTATGGGGGGAAGAGATTTGCCCTTCTCAGTCGCCGCAGTCGTTGTCACTAATGAGGCCCACCACTGTCATGTCATCAGCAAACTTGATGATGTAATTTGCACTGTGCTGAGTACACAGCCCTGGGGGGTTCGTGGTACTAGAGACGTTGTTTCCAGTCTGAACTGTCTGAGGTCTCTTGGTCAGAAAGTCCAGGGTCCAGTTACAGAGGGAGGTGTAAAGGTTCAGCAAGCTCAGTTTTTCTATCAGTTTCTGGGAGATCATTGTGTTGAATGCAGAACTGAAGTCAATGAACAGCATTCTTACACAAGTGTCCTTCTTATCCAGGGACACTTAGATAATTCACTTCAAGTGGTGTGAGTGCCACGGGGCGATAGTCATTGAGACAGGGCACAGTAGACGTCTTCGGCACAGGTTTAATCATGGTAGTCTTGAAACATACAGGCATGACCGCCTGGCACAGGGAGATATTAAAAATGTCTGTAAAACATCAGGTAACTGTGCTGCACATTCCTTGAGCACGCATCCAGGTATATTGTCAGGTCCAGCAGCCTTATGTGGGTTAACTTTTGCTAGTTCCTTCCTCACATCAGCTGCAGACAGGCAAAACACCTGATCACTGGGAGGAGGCATGGTCTTTTCGCAGGCAATGTAGTGTATTTGGTGCTTCAAATCACGCAAAAAGAAATGTACTATTTTTGTGTGTGTATATATATAGTTGTATTCCCTCCTCTGAGGTTTCATATGTGTTCTGTGAATTGTTGTTCACAGTAATATTCCTAGACATTGAAGATCACACTGTGTGATATAAGGTCATTTAATTAAATTTACAAATGTCAACCCGAACTATTTCTGCCTGTAACAAGAAGTTAATTAAATCCTAAGCAGTTTGGGGTCTTGGCTGCATGTGTCCATACTGAAACAGAGGTTCATTATGTGAATAGTGATGAACTTTGGCATGGCAGCATTTGACATTTCATAGCTTACAAAAACAGAGAAATGTGTCTTTCAGACTGTCCTCATACTTAAGCAGGTGTTTAATTTCAGTCCTAGACATTTATCAAATAAAAAAGAGTAAACCTTATTCTTTCATACTGTGCCAAAAAACGTACCCTCATGGGTTTCAGGCCAAATTGTTAAGCAGAGTCAAAACTCATTGGTTATTAAAAATGAGATGATAATATTTAGAAATGACAAGCCATCTCCATTTTTTCTTTACTCACTTGAAACATGTTGACCTTTTAAGAAAACATACATTTGGATACTTGTCTTGCATTATCTGTGTAATCATTTATTTGTGCTATGTCTGTACACCATAGAGGATCCAAAAACATGAATATTTAAATTTCTTACTGTGACACAAAACTAAGAACGTGTTTAAATGTTGGAGATCCAAGTTTGAAATATTTAATCATTGTAATATTTAATCAATCTGTTTTCATTACCGCAATTAATTATTAAAAGTGATGAAATCACGCGTTTCCCTCCTTATCCTGATGAAATATTATGTAGGATATGTTTTGCTAAACAAAGCATAACAAATACAGTGGAAGATGTGAGTTCTTATGATGCTAAAGTAACTTTTTGTAAAGCGATTAATCACTTAAATTAAGTGATTGTGCGCATATCTCTGGAATCGCAGTAGTTAAGCGTTGCACAGACCGCCATCTGTTGGAAGTATAAGAAAAGGCAGTTGTGAATTAAATTTCTCAACGCAATAGCTCTTGAACATAAAGATATAGATGTGCTCGTCTAGACAGTACGAACTGTAATAGCTGCTTGATTCGATGGTTTCATAATCTGAACAACTAGAAAAACTCAATCAATAAATATGAACATCATGCAGTTCCTAAGCCATTTTGAGTCGATCTTATATTCTTATGTTAAGACTAGTTTTAAGCTTTGACTGTTGTGCTTAAATAATCAGGGTTATATCCTAGCGAGCCTCCATCTGAAACACGGTTTCTTTAAAAAAACATAAAACCCCCCACTCCTTTTTAGTGGCACAGTGGTTGGATTGTTTCGCGACAGTGCCCCTGATAAGGAACATGGCATTGCGATTTGATACAGGATCTGTCATTAGCTGTTAGGCAGGGGACTTTATTTTAATAGGTTAAATACCGCCACTGGCTCTGTAGAATTAGAAATACTGTTCAGCTGAGGCTGCACGCGTTGCTCAAACAAAAGTTATATTCAAAGAAGTTTGTATAGCCTTCATGTACAAAGGTTATTTAACTTAATTAGGCAAAGTAATTACAGCGCCATTGTGCAACAGAGAAATGTAGTGTTGCTATGTTTAGGAGTGTGGCCATTGGCACCAGCTGAATAGGCCAAAATTATTCAGTCCCATGTTCTGTTACGTATAATCGTCAGTAACGTGTTCAAGTTCAAAATATGTTTGAAATGTTTCATTAGCTGATATGGAATCGGTCTTGAAAGATTTTAATATTTATGTCCTTGTCATTCTTCCTGTAGGATGAAACCTTGAATGCCATTTGCAGCTGTCTGGGAGCCTGTTAATGGAGGTACTGGCTGCAGTTTAAAAATAGGTCTTCATTATTAATTTAAGAAGCCGACTATTTTCTGTACTTCAGCTGTAGCAGTCAGAGCTTTGCAACTGCTGATTAGGTAGCCTGGGAGAATTGGAAAGAATGTCATTTTTGAAGTGTTTATACTGTGATATACGTACTGATACATTTATGTAACCACTGCTTTTGCTCTTGTGCACTCGTATATATATATGCTAGTATCTTGCTGAATGTCGGTGACTGTACATTTAACTCGCTATTTGAGTGTATATAGATAAATAACCAAGTTTGGAAAGAGCATCTGTTTCTTCTGAAAACACAACACTGGAAAGGTAGGTGGGTTTAAGACATTTAACATATTCGGTTGGTGCCCTTCGCCGCTTCTTGCCAAATGTATATGAGAGAGTTCCAGAAAACAGGTTTACTACAAAGCTGGCGGCAGGTTTGGTGTAGTATAGACCGCAGGTGTAAAAAATGCTTTATGGTCCAACGACAGAAACAGGTTGTAGTCTCACACAACATGATAGCCGTTTTGTTCACATAGCGCTTTAACGCCTTTATGCCTTTAGGGTGGCGAAGAGGGGCACTACTGAGTATAACCATACTCATATTTTGCCAGTACTTCATGTGGTTGTAAAATAAACAGTTTCTTTCCAGACTTGGGTTGGTGTTTACACTTATCTCATCTGTTCGTACGTTTTCATGTTTACATAGCGAGAAAAGGAGTGTGAAACGTGGCCTCTGGGGTTAATTCGGAAATAAAATGGTGAAAATATTAAGAAGGATCACACCAACCTCGTTAACCCTCCAGGCTAGGATGGAATATCGGGCTTTTCAGCTAATTCTGGATACGCTAGAAAATGTCGATTTAAAACCTGTTGTATGACCTTCAGTAACTTTACAGTGTTGGCAGAGAGTTTACCATTACCAGCGAAAAAATGTTAACAACATTAACACTTGAGTCATTAACACAGCCACAACACGCTCAAAAGCGATACTTTGTTTTATAGTTTGTTGCCTTCGGGTCTTAAAAGTGCAAATAAGCTGCAACTGTCATGTCTGCATCAGACACCCAGCATGTTTCCTGCTCATAACAGCATGTGAATCATATGTTCAGGTCATTTAAATCGGGATTACTGAAGCAATGCTCAACCCCCGGGACCAACATCGTTTTACAGTGCTGTCCCCGCCTCTCTGTGGCTGATTGGTTCAGCGGTAACTCGGTTACCTTTGTGAGTTTGTGCTCCTGCCAGAGAAGTACAGTGAAAACTGATACTGTTGGTAGCCGCAGTTTTCTGCAAGATCTACTGATCTACTGCTGCACTTAGAGAACGAAAGAGACCGAAACTTTTAAGTTTATTAGTAAGGTATACATCAGGTCTACGGGATTCTGCCGTTTTAATTTAACTTAAAAGTAAAAATGCTTGATCTTGTTTAAAAAAAAAACAGCTATCGTCTTTTGTTGTCAGAACACGAAACCAGATTTTTTAAAAGCAAATTCCAGGTATGTTTATGAAATTTGTTATCGTGTGTTTGTAGTGTGTCGCTACTCGTCGCGCTTTCTGTTGAACATGTGATACGGTTTCGGGTCAAAAGTTTCAGTAAAACTGGATCTTGTTGGAGCGCTATTATTTTGAAGACGAAAAAGTAGTATGTAAACTGCCAGTACTATTAACATTTAATAAATGCTATTGTAAACATTTCCTTTAAGAAACCCACTATCCCGATTTCAGCATCATTGTTATGAGTTTCATTGTTTTGTTAGAATAGATTTGTCTTTTAGAACAGGATATCCTTCTACGAACGAAACTCTTCAAACAAGCGGGTCGTTATACAAATGAGTTTCAAGCGAGAGAGCTCAGAGAAGGAAGGAACATATTGGGTTCAAACTGTGACCATATAAAACGTTTCCTCTTACATAACTAAATAATGTAGCTATCTCTGTAAGATTTTTTTGTGAGCAAAGGAGAAGAAGAAGGCGATTGAGCTCCGTCTGTCTATCGCAAAAACGTATATCAAAGTTCAAGGTCTACACAGACTAGCATTGAACCCATAATAAACGCTTTTGAAATCTTCCCACCTTACATTAGAATGGTGCATCATAAGTAATCATACAGTACTTGTTTTCATTTGGTTTTCTTAGACCTAGTTAAAATTATAGTCCTCCAGCTGTATAGTTCAGTGGTTATTCTGCGCTACATTTAGAACGTATACAGTATAAAAACAAACTGATCATCGCACCTTCACTTGTCAGACGTGAGCACGGAGAAATAATTCATGCACCTTGCAGAATTCTTGTCCATAGCCGCGCATCTAGTCTAAATTAAGTTAGCATTATATCCCATTTTTAGATATTGATCTCGAATGCCGTTAAGCTTTACGTATATTTCTGAAGAAATACGAAGCATATCCTAGGCTGAAGTCAGTAGCCGTTTTCTGACTACATTTTGTACTCCTATTAAGACTGTTTTGTAGGTTGGTTGTCATTTCTAACTTTTTCCAAATCTGAGCTACTACGAAGATATCTGCAAGCACAATTAAAGTTAGCTTTTGCTTCAGTTGATTCCTAAAAATGTTCGATTAGTAGCACTTGAGTATTAGTTTAAACACCAAATGCCAATGAAAGTGAGACGGCTGAGCAACCATAATTAAAAATGTTCCTTGCTGTTCTAGGTTTTCTGCTTAAAATGGCAAATTAGGCAAATATTGGCTGTTTGAAATTTACCCGTGGAATGAATTGACTGCTTGCTTAAGAAGACTACAAAAACATGACGGGATTCTAGTCTGAACGGATGGTTGAAAAAAAAAACTTCTATGTTGTGTTTTTAATAACTTGCCTTCACAGTCAAATAAATGCAAAGCATTTACTTGCTAAATAATGTAGAGTTCCTTTTTTCAGCTAATGACTTTTGTATGTTTAATTTAAAGTAGCTGAAAAAATGACACTACTGTTGTGGTTTAATTTAGAAGAAATTGGAAACCCCGGTTTTGTCCGTTTTCTGAAACTGAATAGCTTGTGCAGAGCAAACCTTGACTCCCTCTGTGTCCTCTCTGGTAGAGCTGATGACAGCCAGAGCACTTTATGGTGCCTACACTATTGTCCAAGGTTGTAACCATCTCAGAGACTTGCTAGGAGATCTCTCTTAGTTTTATCTCAGTAGAATTCTCGATACAATGTAGGTATTTTTTACAGGGTTTTTTTCTAAACTTGCAGGGAGCATTTTTAATTTAAAAATGTTCTCCCAGTGTTCTTGTGGGCTTCCTGTGGTTGCTCTGGTTTCTTCCCATAGTCCAAATACATATGGGTAGGTTAGTTAGCTTCTGGGAAAATTGGTCTTGGTGTGAGTGTGTGTGAGTCTACTCTGTGATTGACTGGCATCCTGTCCAGGGTGTACCTTGCTTTGTCCCCTTCACTTGCTGGTAGGTTTTGGCTTTCCTGTGACCTTCAGTTGAACAAAGCTGTTAGAAAATAGCTAGATGAATTTGGTAGTTTAGGGGGAGCAAGTTCAAAGTGCAATTTAGGCAGGACACCAGGGCTAATACCCTCTGAATAGTTGGCCTAAGTAGTCTCAAAAACTCTTCTAGCCTCTTCATGAAAGATCCATTATTGAAATTTTCATCACCTTTACTAGGTAGAGTCTGTATGTGAAGAATTGTCTCCTATTTTTTTAACAATTCTTTTAATTTTATTTATTTAAACCCCGCCATAAACACAGAAGCAATAACAGAACAAACAAACAGCGTACTGTACTTTTCTTTCAGAGATACACAATGTGCATTACAGTGTTTTGGCCAAAAAAGAGAAATAAATAGGAACATAGGGGGTGAAACATACTTAGACAAGGAATTGGAAACGCCAAATCATTGGATCTATAGTACTCTATCAATAGCAGTGTGGCAGGGTGAGGATGAGCCTTGGACCTCTGTGGATGAAAAATGTAATGTAAATATCCCAACCAAACAAAAGAAGAATGAGCAGGCTCTATCCAAATCGTCAGAATAGTCTTCTTTGCTGCTGCCATCCCCAGTTAGAAAAATCACTTTTCAGCATTAATAGTGCTGAGATAATTAGATACCCTCTAACGTATCTTAGCACTTTTAATGCTCGAAAAGCAAGTTTACTCGAAGCACATCTGGGGATTGTAGGAGAATAGTACGTCATAGACTCCTCATATTTCCCAAACACATTAGTTTGGGGGCATTATGAAAACGTGTAAATAAGGGCCCATTTACCCGGACATACATAGCTGACAGGTAGGATCTGTAGAATGTCTCCAAAATGCAGCTCCTCTTAGTTTCTACTTGTGACCCTACATTCATATTTTGTTATAATAATAATAATAATAATAATAAAACTTTATATAGCACCTTTAAAGGTGGCTTCTCAAAGCACTTTACAGAATGAGAACAATAAATAAAAAGAATACACAAGATAAAACACAATTGCAATATACAGAGGAGACCGTGGATGGTGGTACCAGGAAAAGCAGAGGGGTGAAGAATGGAACCAGTTAAGTAAAGGCTCTTTTAAAGAAGAAGGTTTTGAGTCTGGATTTGAAGGAGTTTAGAGAAGGTGACTCTCTGATATCCTTGGGCAGAGAGTTCCAGAGCTTGGGGGCATTACAGAAGAAGGCCCTGTCACCCATAGAATGTAGACGGGCTTGGGGGACAGTTAGGAGACTAGAATTAGAAGACCGAAGGTTGCGAGTTGGGGAGTAAGGCCATAATAGTTCAGTGAGGTAATGTGGTGTCAAACCATGCAGAACCTCATAGGTGAGCATGAGGATTTTAAAGTCCACACGGAATTTGACAGGAAGTCAGCGCAAGGACTCCAGGATAGGAGTAATGTGATCACTTGCACTAGACCTGGTCAGGATCCTGGGTTCTGTATTTTGGACATACTGCAGTTTCTTCAAAGTAGATTTAGATACCCCAGCGAGTAGAGCATTACAGTAGTCAAATCGAGAGAACACAAATGTGTTGATCAGCTTTTCAGCCACAGTTAGTGATAGCATAGGGTGTAGTCTAGCGATATTTCTGTGGTGAAAAAAAGATGTTTTGACAATATGCTGCACGTATTGGGTCAAATGTTAAGCCAGAATTGAATATCACCCAAGGTTTTTCAATTTAGACTGAAGCTCAAGTACAGAACCATCTACAGATAGGGTTACAGGATTGGCTTTACAAAGTTGATGGGGGGTGTCGATAAGCATGACTTTAGTCTTTTCACAGTTAAGATGAAGGAAATTTTGAGTCATCCAAGTTTTTATGTTAGTGATGCAATTAGATAGAATAGAGACAGCCACATCAGTGTCAGTTTTGGTATGGATGTATATTTGAGTATCATCAGCGTAGAAATGATAGCTGAGGCCATGTGATCTTAAAAGCTGACCAAGTGGAAACATGTAAATGCTGAGGAGCAAGGGGCCCAGTATTGAGCCCTGAGGAACACCAGACTTAACGAGACCAATTTCAGATCTATACCCATTAAGAGAGACAAAGTGACAGTGATCAGTGAGGTAAGAATTGAACCATTTGAGAGCAGTGTCAGAAACTCCAAACAGTCTCAAGATGAGAAACTAAGATGTCATGGTCAACCGTGTCAAAAGCAGCACTGAGATCAAGAAGGATGAGTATAGAAAGAGAACCAGAATCAGAAGCTATTAGAAGATCGTTAGTGACTTTGATCAGGGCAGTTTCTGTGCTGTGAAGTTGATGGAAGCCAGATTGGAGGGGTCTGAAAAGGTTATTTGCCACGAGGTGGTTATGTAACTGAAATGTGACAGCACGTTCTAGAATTTTTGCAAGAAAGGGTAAGTTGGAGATGGGGCGAAAATTGTTAAGATTGTCTAGAGTCATGTTAGGCTTTTTTGGCACGGGGGTAATGGCAGCAGTTTTGAGGACTGTTGGTACAATGCCAATGCTCAATGATTCATTTATAATATTGAGGACAATGGGACAGAGAGAAGAGAAATAAAGTTGTGGGAGTAGGATCTAAAATAGATGTGGTGCGTGTAACTAGTTTATTGAGGGATGCTGAGTCAAGAAGAGAGAAGCTGGAGAGAAGGGAACCAGAAAAGTTGGATAAGGAGGGAGGAGGTATGGAAATGATATTGTTCTTAAGCCAAATGTAATCCCTTGGGCTGACTAATGAATGTAATGCTGTTTGTTATTGCATAATTTGAGTGGCAGCTGCTGCTATGTTAAAGTCACTGACAGAATTTAAAGGATGGCTGTTCTTCACCAATTGGGCTGTCAATGAAAGAAAATATTTTTAACTGAATAGGGCTGAAAGGAGTTACAAGCTGTTGTCTTGATAAGATGTCTTATAGTTAGCTGACATTACAAAGCGTATTTAGTGCATCTGAAATTGAATATTTGTGCCCATAATTAGTGTCAGAAATTTGCATTTGTCAGATATATGTCTGAGTATGTCTGAGCATTTCGACATACTGTACATAGATAACTGTTTCCACTTGTGTGTGTCCAGCATGAAACATACTTTTTTTGTGTTTTGTGCATTAGAGCAGTAATGCGATGGTTTAATCTGTGTAACAATATATTTCATTTTTATAAATTTCATTTGACCTGTTACAGCTAGAAATAAGATGTCCTGTTATTAGGATTTGCTGTTAATTGCACATCTGGTCCGCAAATAGAGTGTCTTGTGCATCATGGATTGGATGCTTAAAGCACACAGCTAAATTTGTGAAACTGTTCTACTTTTCACATTACTGCCAAACTGAAATGTTATCTAGTGAGATGGGAGAGTGTCTCAGCCATTAGTAACAGTAACATGTAGACATAAAAAGTATGCAAGTTGCATTTTTTAAATTTCCACTTTAAAGTATGACTCCAAGAAAGGCAGTTTTCCTCTTGCAAGACATTTTAATGTTCTGGTCTCTTCATGAAGCACTGGCTAGAAACAACTTTTTATTGGTCTATATAGACAAGCTGTTGTAAGTTTACAGGTTCAAAATTTGTTGAAATATATAATACTGTTCATCTGGACTGTGCAACGTTGTGTGCTTTCTTTGCAGCCAAAACGTTTGCTTTCCATTTCTTCACTCACCATGTCGAGAGTTACAGTACATATTAGAAACTTATCTGTGAGATCACATTTTCTGATTCATGAGATTGGGAGTTGGGAGAGTGATTTGGAATTTATGCGATTTTTGCGATGATGACTCTACAGTATTGTATTTGGAGTTGTTGGAGTCTGTGCTTAAATACTTTTGTTTTTGTGCTCTACATGGCTGTGCTTTGCAGTTGTTTTTTTTGTGTCCTGAAGCTGATATCATATTTTTACTTATTTCTTGTAATGGGCTGGCCTTTTGTTCTGATATCATGAGGCTGAAGGATACTTATGTGGGTACTTCGGCGATTACAGTATAATTTCTCAATTAAGTGCTTGAGATTCCTCAGAGTTCACAGCAGTACATAGAATTTGGTATGGCATGCTTTGCTTTTTTGTAATACATTAAGAGTTGACGCTCTAGGAATGTGGGAAACATTCATATTAGATAGGTCTGTACAAAAATGAAATGATGTGTTACACAAAATATTTGATCTTTTGCCCAAACAGTCTGTTAATTAGATGTGACTGGATTTTTGTGCACAGCAGGCCTCTCTTTCCAATTGGTCTATTGAAGAGGTTCCGTCTTGGCAAGTGATTAAGAATGACAAAGAAGTCAGGCAGAGGAGAACTGAATATTTGAAATTTCATGCTTACTTTGTGTGAGGTGATCAGCACTGAAGTGTGTTTAATATAATGTATGTCAAACAAATGAGGCTTTAAACAGCTGATATATTAAGGGACTGCCATTGGAAAGCTTTTTTTAAAGAAAAAGAAATCTGTGACACAGTCACAACATTGCGAGACAGTACTCTGCATAAAATTTCTAATTTGATCATACAAAAAATGTTGGATAAAAGTGTCCATCGATACATCATAGTGCAATTCAGTAACAGATTGAGTTCCCTATATGGAGGTGTTCTTACAAACCCCTTTGTCTCTTTCTTCATTAAAATACCCATTAAAAAAGCCCTATAAAAATCGGATCAGTCAGTATCCCATGGAAGAACACACTTTTCCACTCATTCTTTGCATGGTTTTGGCGTTTTTGATCCAGATTTCCATGATCTCTAATCATCTAGATATGCATTCCATACATACTTTCACAAAGTGCTTTACAGAACCTACGGAATCTCTTGAGCAGACCCTCACATGCATCTCGGTGAAATGCACTGTGCGTGAAAAGTGAGCTTGCACAGATTGGAAATGGGGACCAAGAGAAGCAAAGGCATTTGTGCCACTGTTTGGTGGCTCTCTTGTTGTATCACGGGGCTTTATTTTTCCACCCAGAGCATTGCCTGTCTTTTATTATTCTGCCTCTTGTTCGGTGGTGCTGGTGCTATAAGTGATGTTCCACACTTTGGAGCACAGTGTTTCCCAGTGGGTATAAAAGGCTGCTTGAGTAAAAATGAAAAGGTGGCCTCTGTGAGCTGTCATAGTAGCTTAATGGCAATAGTTTGATGAGATAAAACTTTTGTTTTAACCTTATTCAGGAGGGATTTCCAGGATGTCACATCAACGGATTGTAATTTTTGCTTATGTTTCCAACAAAATCCCTGATTTTGTTTGCAGTGTTGTTTATCTTATATACAACGTAGCCGTGCCCCTCTGTGCAGTGACAAATATTTGCACCCTTGCAAATCCTTCCTTGGCACAGAGACTCCGTGTTTTAGTTGATCTCTCTTAAAATTGCCAATCACCCCCACCTAGGAGATATCTGTCTCCTCCCTTCTCCCTGTTACAAAGTTCAGTGAGAATTCCGCTGTGGCAGTGTGGAATTACAAAGTATAATCTTCAGACAGAAAGTACTATTTTCCGACTGGCAGCAATTTTTTTTTGTGGTAATATCTGTTTTGGGGAATGAACCTCTGTGGTTGGCTGAAATCAGATAACACAATAGAAAAAGCTTTTGTCGTCTAAAAAGTATTATTTATTAATTATTCACAGTTTATGAGGCACTGTAATTTGCCCTGGCTCTTTAATATAAGCTTTTTGCTTCCTTGTGTGAAGATATACACTCTACTGGGGAGCTTGAAAGTGCTTCGTAAGGATAATTGTTCTTTAAGAATGTCATTTTGAGACCAAGTATGTATAGAAGGAAAGCCAAGTCATGGACTATTATACAGCACCTGATCTTTCATATATGGATGCCAGAACTTTAAGTGGTGTGGAGATGAAGTTTCAGAGAAGAGGAGGGTGTAAGGTGTGAAAGGAAGTGATGTTTGACGATACTTAGCCATCCTAGGAAGAGGCTAGCTTTGAGATGAAGAGAATCTAGTTTCAAGGGATGGCATCATTCCCTAGGAATGTTAAAAAAAAACATTTGAGATTGGGTTTTAACCACAGCCTGAAAGAAAAGCAAAACAGAAAGGCCAGGAGGCTGTGGTAAACATGTCGACATTATGTCAGCAGACCTGTTTTCAGCAGACTGGGAGATGGGTCTTGACATTCTGCCTGTCCTCATCACACTGTGGGCTGTGAAGGACACTGACAGGAAAATAAGTGTTTTTGAGATCCTTGGCACTAGCACAACTGCCCAAGAGTTTGTGAGTTTAGTATAAGTCAAATGAGACAATTCACTTAAATTCTTCTGTTATTCCAGTACGTCAGTTATCATTTAAGGTTCAGTCTATAAGGCTCCTGTATGACTTCATGTGGGTGGATTTGACTTTTTTCTATCTTATTTTCACCTTGTGTGAGAGGGATACTAGATGAGAATCCATTGTTAATTAATGTCCTACTTTTAATAAGTTAGATAACATTTAGCATACAGCATTGCTGCTGGAAAAGGGACAGCTTTATATTGTATCTATTGTATCATGACCATAATCAGGGAAAAAATAGCCTAGAACATTTAAGTAACCTAAACTAGAACCAACAAATTCTTGAAGATTATGGAACTGTGCTGAGTTATGTAGTTTGAAGGTGAATACTTTAGACAGAAATAGCTGAATGATGTAGTGGAAGAAATATGAGCTGAAAGTAAACAAATATTTTATAACCCCTGTCAACTATTAACCTGATTAAGGAATAAACTGTAGAACCACTTTGCTGTCTTTCATATGGAGAAGGATAAACAGACAGCTGGTTGAGGAACTGAGAAGGAGGAAAAAGCAGAGAGATCACTCTTGAAAGCATACGCACCAGAAAATAAGAAAGGGCTACAAGGAAGAGAAACTTGAATGTGGAATCAGATGTAGTTGTGGTTTAGAATGGCACAGGTAACGTTACTCTCATGTCATCTAATAGCTGGGAGGTTTGTGTCTGCATTGGTAATGATGCTGGCTACTTGGAGAAATACCATTATTGCAGTAAGAGATACTAAAAAACGTTTATAATATTGAAATGTTCTTATTCTGTGGAGAGGTGATAAATGTAAGGTGAGAATTGTTGTTGTTGGAGGTGCTTTCTGGCTATGCTGTGAGACACCATACAGCATCGCTATAGTTTTCAGTTCTTACCATCTTCGCATTGTGAGAAAGTATTGCCTTGCGAAAGTATTCGTTATTTAGGACATCTTGAGTAATGCATTTGAACTGTAAAGTGAAATTGAACCATCTAATGAGTAATTCTAGAGTTCATGCTAAATATTTCCCATTCCTGATCCAGATCAAATATTCCTATTGGTTGTATCGTACCATGTGAAACCAGCAAAAGTAGAACAACCAAATACCAGACATGACTTGCTTGCTTTTTTTCAAATTTAAAAAAATGTCAGGTATATAGCTTGTAATAATGGATTTAAAAAAAAATCTATTTTGTCAGTTTATTAATACTTCAAAATTAACCAATTTTTAGTATCTTATGTGTAAAAGGTTTTGGCCAGAAATAGCAGAATTGATTCTATTCATTGCATTTTCAAACCTCAGTCTGAAAAGTGGAATGTTTAGAATTGGAGCAAATATTTGTTTTTGATCTCTGCTCTGTGATAAGGTGTTAGCTAGTCTTGTGGAAATGCATGACATAATACAGTATGTACCAGCAGTATTTGCTTTACTTTCCTGAGCTTATCTTTAGAATTCCTTTGGCTATATAATTGCCAGCATGCTGACTTGCAATAAATGATATTTGAGGAAGCCTGGGTAATATAAACTTTGCAAAGCACCATGCAAAAAAACCTGTCTATAATTGCCATAATTGCTAAATATACATATCTATCTAATCTTGTTTAATCTTTTCACCATCTTTTGCATTATTTATTCTTTTCTTTTCCCGTTTTTAAAGGAAATTCCCATGACACACTTTGCTCAATAAGTAATCAAGATCTGCTGAGCAAACTAATTATTGTCAAGACAAATAATGAATCTTAGTTCTTTCCTAATGCAGTAAAACATCCTTTATCTTTTCCACAGCTTTCTGTTAAAAGGCCGACTGACCTCTTTACTAATTTTACACTTTTATAATTCTAGAGATTGTAATAATGGAACTAAAAATAGTGAGAGATAAGTGTTTTTTGTTTTACTAAAGATATTTGGAAAGTACTGGACATCTGACCTTGAATTTTGAAGTGTGACATACTTGTTAATCATGTCTTTTTTTTATCCCTCATCATTAAAATGCATAAGTTCCCATACAAGGCAGTAATTCCATCTGTTATTTGACTAGAAATGGCTCTGTATGGCGAACAGCAACATTGGACAATTTTGTACCCTGAATTAAGGAGTAATACACTTTGTTCTTTGGCTGCTAACAGTTCGAGTTTTTTGTGTTATTCCTTTAAATAAAATGTATATCCTTATTCTTCTTTCTCATAGTTCAAATGAAATAAGTTAAAATGGGCAATGGGAAAAATCCCATAGACCTTTGTCATTTTTCTGTCAGGTAAAATGAAAAATCTAATTACCTACCTTAAAGTATTTTATTTTTTGTTATATTATTAGAATTTGTAAGAAAACTAGAGAAATATGTAATTGAAAATGTTTGTTTTCTGTTTTTTAGCGTCTGCACATTGTTAGATTGAGTGATCAAAAGTGAACCAGTTTTGACCAAAACGTATCTTAAAAAGGTTGTAGTTTCCCTGACACTTTTCATCTGTGAATTTACCAGATTGCGTGTCATTTTGAATGACCTATTTACATTTACTGTACATCAAAGACTGGTACTCAGAATATGTCCATAAAAGACCATATACGTTTTACAATTTTATTATCAAATGACATTTGTCACTCTAAACTTGGGCCATAATTCGTCAGCAGAATGCAAGTTTAAGCAACTGTTTCAGTGGTCCAACTTTTTCTGAATAAGTGTTTAACAACAAAACCACTTTTTCAAAATTCAGTTGTCTTCGCTGGTGTCAAATGAGAGTGGCAATAACAAAGTTTAATATCACACATGCCATTATCTTTCTGTTTTGTATGCATTCATCATTAGAGCTCACCTTCATGTACGCAGGAATTGTAATGCACTCTGGATTTCCATGTTTATACAGGGCTGGGTTTGGCAAACTAGATATTCCCACAGCTTCTTGTTTGCAACAGGACAGGTGTGGCAGAATCACGGCCACAGGTCTGGTTAGTGTTTAATGTAATCATGCAGGTAGGGAACAGGCTTACAAATTCTTTTGAGTTCCCCCATGGGCTTCTAACAGTCGGTTCCAAGTATGAAATAACAATAACAAATAATTTAAATGAACAGAGTCCAATTCAGATGTCGTTGCCTTCATCAGCCCGTGTGCTTGTATCAACCACCTGTCAGAATGAGGGCGGAGTTTCCTTTTGTCTCCTTTCTCAGGCATGGCTGATTCCTCTCCCTAGTCATTGTTTTCTTAAAGTTGTAGCCCTAATCTGTAGATGACATCCATTACCTGAGCTCTTTTCTGGGTTCTGGGTTAATTTCTGCATGAACATAAAGGGCTTATTGATACCAGTATGGGATATTTTTAATGCCTCAGCATTTTTATTGTATGTGTCATGTGTCAGCAAATTGCATTGCTGACAATAGTTGAAATAATGTTTATTCTTTATTGGGTGCCATGATAGAGATTTCAAGGGGTGCTGAGCATATTTTATAGGCTTTGAACTGATGTTCTGATTTGCCCACTCTGCTTGCTAACCTAGTAGAGTTCACCTTCTCTAACCCCTGCAGGACTATGAGAAGTGGGTCCTCTGTTAGAGAGGGGTTGTGGGGGCTGTTTGTTTTTCTTCTGCTCTTGACTTTGGGTGATCCCTGGTTATTGGGCTTCCTTTCAGGCAGATTCCCGGTTACATGGGCAGCTTTTCTTTTGACACCTTGAGTTTACAGAGAGGGCGCTGAATGATGGGCAGGGACTCATTGACACACTCAAGTGGAAACTCTGTCTTATCCTTCCTCCGTTTTTGAGCATGAGTGCTGTGTTACAAATTATTAGTCTTACAACTGAGGTTTTGCAGCCTGTTTAAATATTTAATGACGTTTTGAGTAACTTGCACAATTATTCTGTTTTGTTTGGAGCTTTATTACCTGCTGTGTTTTTACTATTACAAACAAACTAGTCACTTTATGTTTTTTTTTAGGAGCTTATACTAATGATTAAGTCTGTCACTTAATTCAATGAGAACACTTGGTTTATTATTCTGTTGAAGGTGCAATTTCATAAAAGAATACATTTTATATGTTTATATGGTGATTTTTCTCAAACATACAGGTTATCATTTCAGGTCTATAAAATGTAATTAATAGGCTCATTTGTAAAACATACAGAAATTATGTGTGTAAGTGTATAAGACATAGTGGCTCAATTACTTTTTTTACTTCGCTAAAGTAGTCAAAATAACCAAATGCTTAAACTAGGCAGTTTTGCAGTGTGTTTATATTTCAAGAAGGCATTTGTGAAGTTTTTGCTTAAAGGTTTCAGTGTTTAAATAAGTTAAATATTGGCCTGTACTAATTCCATTACATGCGCTGTGTGCCCTACTTATCAGTTGTCCGCTGACATGCTCCAGAAGAAACACAACAATTACCTTCTCAGTTAATGCATATGGGCAGCTAGGTTTTTTGTTTTATTAACCACAGAAATACACTGCATCCTAAACCTTTTAACAGCAGTTCTAGTCTGTAGAAATTGATACGAACCAGTGTAGCAACATTTTAATGCCCCTTTTCATCTCACCTAAACATTTTTTACCTTTTCGAAAGAAGTCGTTTCTTCTCCATGGGTAAGAAAAGGATTGCAATGACAACAGTACCTTCCCCTGTGGAATGTAAGGCCAGCCTCTGAGCTGTGAGCTGTAAGAATGCCAAGACATTTCTTATGCACAGAGACTGCATTCCGTAGGGTTGCTTAAACTACCCAGGGGCTTAGAAATACAAAGGCATCATTTTGCATTGATTGGGTCACTGATGAACTAATGTGTAGCCATAGCTTTTTTGGCACGCATCTTGCTGAGGGTTCCAGTACACCACAAAAGCACATTTTAATTTACAGTATAAATCCAAGTGAATTGTGAAAAGCCTAAGGTGGCAGGAGTTTAATCTCTCTGCTTGAGCATTTATTATGATTCAGTCAAAACTGCTATTGACAGCTGCAGTATTCTTTAATCACATTACTCATGACTAAAGGCAAATTTGAATTGTCTGCTCTCTTGAGGTAGGCATACTGGCCAAAGGTTACATTGGAATGACTACTGCAGTGCTGTTACAGGCCAGTAGTCTGAACGTTGGCAAAATAAACAATTGTAAAATAGTGATGATGCAGGTTTGTGGGAGCTGCAAGTTTCTCTTCTGTGTTGGAACTTGGTAATCCGTTGGACAACCTGCTCTTCTAGTTTAGAAGGAATGCAGAAGGTGGGATGTAAATTTACTCAGTGTGATTTAGCTGATGGAACAAATTGTGAGATCAAAGTTGTAGTTGTCAAATATTCTGAATCCTAAAACATTATTTTAATATCAAGTGAACATACCTGTCAGTGCACAGTTTCTTAAAACAAAGCTTTCTCAAATGAACCCCAGCTAAAGGTTCAGCACAACCTCCATTGAAAATCTGCTGTTTCATGGGTAACAACTTATATATACAACAAATTTCAGTTAAGAGATGTGCTTTAAAATATTTTTGTCAGGTGTTTCTAAATGAAGTATGTTTTTTCTATCATTTAGACACTTTCCACAATCATTTCTATCAATTCTATTACATAACATTTTTTGTTGACCTTATATATAGTAGCATATATATTGTTTGGGTCTCTAGAAAATCTCCTTAAACAACCTTATCTATCTAAACAGTCCAAATAATTGTATTACCAGTGCACCCGAAAAATTAGATGTGCAACAATAAAAACATCACTTTACTAGTCATTTCTTAATTTTTCTGTTTTGAATCAAACCAGTATTTGGTCCTTAAACTGTGTCTTGTTATGGTACCATGCGGAATGAAGCTTAACCATGCAAATAAATTCTCTGAAATACTGAAGCACACTCTGAGAATTCCTTCAGGGCTTGTGTTAAGTCTGCTTAACACAAGTTTGAACTCAAACACCTCCAGGTTTTTAACAATTGCATTCCAGTCTTTTCTAAAAGGCATATCTGAGGTTGGTTTTGTGGAAAGTAGTTACATCTGTGTCATCTGAAAACATTGTTTACCTTCAATTAGTAGGCAATAGGAAAACCATTAAAAACTCCCAGTCAATAATGACCTTGCTGTGTTTTGCCAGAATTCTCTGGGTTTTGCAATTTTTTTAGCTGATGTGTCAGTGACAGAAAGCAACAGACCTGTCTTTTTCATTTACAAGTGAATGTTGTGGTCAGGGTCATTTTTCAGGTGTGAAAAGTGACTCTGGGAGATTCTTCACAATGGTAATCTTGGTGAAACCCTGCTGAGTATGTGTTTGCTGTATTCTATCATAAGCAGGTCACATAACACGGGCTTAGTTCTAGTATATCTTTTTGGAGAGATTTCAGTGAAGGAAGTCCTCGGTTATTTTGAGAGAGAACCTGACTGAAATAGAGACAGCAATAATCTTGTAAAGACAGAGTACAGAATATCATAGTTATTTGGCTATCTGCTTTGTTTCTAAATCAGTCTATTGAAATAACTGGACTTACACCTATTGTTCTGATCATTTTGGAAAGTCAGTGAGCATGATAAAAACAGCAGGAACATTTCTATGCCTGGTGTGGCCCCTAAGGACACAGAAAAGTTGGAAGGCTGTAATTTGGAATGAATCCACATAATAAAAGCAGTAGTGGTCAGGAGTTGAACTCTGTGTGTGAGTATCATGTGACTAACTGAAAACATCTCTAAAGCTGAATGTAGAAAGCTTAAGCTATTATCATTTAAGTTGCTGCTAGGATTTGAGGATTTGGTTTGCAGGATTTAGCATTCTCAGAAATAAATAGTTGTGGTATCTCCCTTAAAAGTGCTTGCTTTGTTTTTCATCTTCCTGGATTCTTCTGCATTTCTTCTCCCGTTGCCGAGCTAGTTATGCCACAAGTGTTAATCTCACCTGGGGCACTTCATACCATTGCTGCTTGTCCTGTCCAAGTTTAGCAAACCTGTTATGTCGCTCTCAAGATGGCTATAGATTCTGCTGCAGTAAAACATAGCAACTCTCCCTCTGTTACCATAGAATGGCTGTGAAGGACAATGAATAGGCAACAGTACAAAGACATAAAAGCTAAAACAATAGCAAAGCCCATTGTAAATTATAATATATGCTGGACTGTTGACAATAACATTTGAGGGGGGGCTCAGAAAGATTTCACTGTGTAATCTTTGGAATTCGATCTTAAACCCAGACCACTGGAAAAGGCGGGACATGAACCATGTTTGTTTTTTCCTAAGGGACCTTATGGGGTGGAAGAACACGTCATTTTAAGCAATAAAAAGGGGGCCCCAATATCTGGAATAGCATTCGTTTGTCTCTTTGTAAGGCCCGAGTGAGGGCTCCCTGCCCCAGCTACTTGGCTGCTCTCCATCTGTACCCTGGCTCTGAATGAATGGTACCAGGCCTTTCTTTCTTTGAAGCCAGCCAGGAATGTGAGGCGTTTTTTTTTTGTTCAGAAAGCAGTATCAGCGGTGAAATATGTCTTCTGTAGCTCTCTTTGTATATTTGGAAGGCGGACGTCACAGGCGTGCTACAGTGGTTTCCACTTGGCTTTCACACGACTTAATTTTCCTTTGTGTTTAAATGCAATAAAAACTTAGGAAAGTCTGATTTGTTTAGTTTCAAGACTGGACTGGCGAAAACTCTGCTCAAAACATGGTTTCACATCCTGAGACTTGTTGGGGCAAGGTAAGAGATAAACATATCGTTCAAATTGGAAACAGGACAACAAAATAAGTTCATATATTTTATATTTAAAGTTTGTAGTTGAATTGTGAGTATATGCAAGTTTTAGAAAATAAAATAGGAATAATTCACACTGGAAATTAAACTTTGTGAAATGCTGGGGATTTGTGTTAAAGCATGATAGTTACATTAGTTGTTTTCTTAAAGTGTTAAACTGCAAAACATGGGAAGCTGTTGATAGTGAAGGTCAGGCAAAAGTGGTCAACATATTTTCTTTATATCCTTACATCTCTGAAAAGAAGCATGGGTGGCCAAGAACATTTTTCATTCTCGTATAAGACTACTAAATTTGGAACTAAAAGACTTTTAGAGAGTTTATATTAACTTAAATATTGGTGAGAAATACTTCATTTTGCTAGATTGAGATGTTTAAAGAGATAAGGCTATCTGTCTCATATCATTCCAGCTTGTGTTCTCCCTAGATAGCATTATTTTGTAAGTTTCATCTAAAAAGCCTTTGAGCAGAAAGAAAATACTTACTTAAAATATTTTCTTACAAAACATGTGTGGGATGCAACACATTTGAAGTGGATCATTAAGCCTTACTTAGTACTTTACAGTAGAATAAGTCAGAATAATAATAATGTTACTTGAGGCCAATGTCGAGAGCAGGACTGAATTATTTGTGGAAAACAGAAACAGGGTGAAAGCCTCAAGTCCTCTGCATGTCCTCTGCTGTCACAGCTCTCTCCCTCTGCCCATTCTGCCATCACGTTTGACTCTGTCATTTCCAGTTTACTGGCTTCTGTGCGCTAATGTGAGGAGATGAGCCCTGGCTGTCTGCACATGTACTGCAATGTGCTCCAGAGAGACACGCAAAGCTCTGAAAAAGACCATTTGCAAATCAATTCATTATTCAGTTAATTACTGCCTACACAATTCACTCCATTACGATGCTAGAACTAAAAGTTCAACATCCAAAATTAAGAGGATTTTGTACATGGACATTTTTCGTGTATTATCCACCTGTAAATGATAGGTATTTCAACTGTGGTATCTTAGTACCACCGGTATCATGGTATGTATACTAGAAATCCTGTCTGTAGTCCTTTGTCTGTATTTTAAACTTTGTAGCCGCAGCAGGGAACATACATTAAAATGTGGGTAAAATATTTCTGATCTGTTTTTTTAAATATTTTTTGTGGAATTCTGAAAAAAACTAAACACTAAAAACTAAATATGACACGGACCAAAAAAAGAGAGAGGAAGAAAGAAAGAAAAGAGGATGGGGGTAAATCTACCCCAAGTGGAGGATGAGAAATAGACATCTCAAAGTATTTCAGAGTTTCATGGTCATCTCGCACTAGCAAAATATGATCTAGATATACATCTTTCATCTTGTACTTCTGGAAATTAAGGCCCCCCAAGTGTGATTCAAGAGAGTCTGTCTGTATCCAATCATGTAAAATTGTTTTGGACTGAAGTTAGATCTGTGAACAAATTACATTGTGCCTAAAAATTGATAGTTACTTGGGAATTGTCAACAAGAAGTAGTGCTTCTGAGTGGGGCTCAGCAGGATAGTCACGCCTCTAAAAAACACATTAGGTACATACACCCAAAAGCTCTCTGTAACAGGACACTCCCATATTAAGTACTGGGTACACCCTAAATGTTTGTGACAGCAAGGGTCAGGAATAGGAACTGCCAAAGTGGTGTTCCATTCAATATGTGGTCAAATGTAACGCCGGTAGCCCCTGCAGTGCACATACAGTATGCAATAGTATCAGGGCATCCAAAGTGTGTTTAATCCATCTGAAAAATAAAATAAATGATTTACACTCACAGGGTTAAAAGGGATTAGCTGGTGGGCTGTGTTTGTAGACGAAGAGAAAGTATTGCACCATACTGGTCTTAAATAGGGCTACCATTTTGGGTGGTTTTCTATCCTAAATGAGGGTGGCTGAGAGAGGACTGATTTTAAACATTTTGAAGAAACTAGACCCTTAGTAGTGATAAAACTATTAGATCAGCCACTGGATCAGAGGATAAAGCATTGTTCCCTGGAAACCACTCGAATGGCACTGAGTGGATTCTGAGATAAAATAGGAAAACTTATCTGATATCATGAGCCATATGCTTGATGCCGACATCAAAGATTTCACCATAAGTTTAAAGGGGAACTGCAATATTTATATTTATATTTATATTTTGGTATTAGAAAGAATTGGCATTTCAAACCCCCATAAAAGTAAAATGTACACAATAACTTGTAAAACCTGAATTTACATCCCAAAATAGAGAAAGTTTCCAGGTATGCACGGCTCCATATTCTGACATTCAGAACAAGGCAACAAAAGCTCCTTTGCAAAAAGGCCCCATTACATTATTAACAAGCAGGCTTGTGAATACATCTCTTTGAATCCAACAGAAATATTGCTCTCGATTTCGAGATGCTTTTGCCAACAAATACTACTTATTCGAATGCAGATCATGTTGTAACATTTCTAAGGTGAAATGTCTGCTGCACAACCTGTTCTTATTTGCTTGTACATTGCAATACATTAGTCATTGCAGTAACTAGTGAGCAGGAAGGGCTGTTTCATGTCGCAATTTGTGGGAACTCTCACCCGTAGCGAGACCAGGGGTTTGTGACAACATGGAGACTTACAGTCCTTTCACAAACTTCACGATTTTGTATTTTTTGTAATTTATTAAATTTTTCTATACCATCAATGAATTTATTTTGTAACTGAGATTTAACCAGTCTGAGAAATTGGGACTGCATTTCCCCTTCAAATATTTCTTGTAGACCAGTGTACGAAGGTAAAGCGCTTAGAACCTGAAATGAAGGGGGAGATATGCTTAATATTCAAAAGTTGGTTTAGTTCCAGAGGAAACATTTCATAACTGGGTACAGTATTTACATGCTGTCATAAATTCAAGATCCATTTATACTATATTTGTACTCAGTAAATGCTTCCTGCTCATAGATCTCCTCTTAATTTCCCTGTAATTCTATTCCAAAAATGATTAACTTTTTTTATTGTTATTAATGTAGGGAAACAGTTTACAATTTAGGCTTTTCATTAAAGCATTCTACTCTACCTTTAATTTAAGTTAACTTTCTACTTTCTACAATGATCTATGTCAGTGCAAAGGTATTACCTCACAACTAAAGGACCTACATGTTGACAATAAACAACCTGCAGCCTGCATCATCCTGTGTTTTTGAGTAATAAAGTGTGAAGGGCCTAAATACTACAAATTTCCTCTTTTACATTTTAGGCTGTTTCTAAAATTACAATTTTGATTCAGGAATTTCTTTTTTACTGGTACTTACTATTCCTATAGTGAGAATAAATCTTATCACCATACAAGTGTCATATTATATGCAAGTATGTTTCTTCTGAAGAATACATAAAGAAACCTGAGTAGAGTTTATATTCATATTTCATAAAATTGGTCACCATGTTCTAAAATAAATTATTCTTTCTCTGGATTCAGCCCAGAAAAGAGAGACCAGACACATTCTGGCACTTAAAGGAATGCCTAACGCTGACAAGCTGAAGGAAGTGAACCTTTTTAATCACTAAAGAGTACGAGGTGATCTGATACAAGTATTCAGATTCCTCAAAGACTCTGGCAAAGTCAACCCAGCTGACTTCTTCAGAATGAACAGTGAAATGTGTGCCTGAGGGCACAAGTGGAGATTAAAACCAAGAACAGGTGGAACTTCTTTATCCAAAAGGTTGTGGGAGTGTGGAACAAGTTACCCGGGCATGTTGTTAAAGTTATATCCTGGCTTCTTTCAAGAAATGTCTTGGATAAAGTAGCTAATAATTACCAAATGGGCTGAATGGCCTCCTCTTGTTTGTAATTATTCTTATGTACATGTTATTGATTTGCATTTTATGTTAATAATAAACTAGTAATTATTTAGTAAACGTATCGGTTAGTTATACTAGCAGTAATACAAATTTTAAGCCTGGCCTTTGCAGACCTGTTTTCTTTTCTCCACTTGTGAGCATTTGTTATATGTTTACATTTTCTAATAAACCAAGATGAAAGCATAATGAAAAAAGCAAGATTACGAAACCTGTCTTCTTTTCAACCTGTATCAGTCACTCAATTGATCGACCCCATTAATCCTTCTCCTAAGGCCCTGTGATCTGCTCATCTGTTACTATGTACAGTAAGCCAATCCACAAGCCTTTCTCCTCTGCTGACAAAGTATTTTGTAGAGAAAAAAAATAGTAAAGATTCCCGAAGCATAATTATAAACAGCAATTGACAATTTTGGCATGGGTTTTCGCCTTTTAGTTAACTGACCTAAGAAAAGGCTTTTAACAATGGGAAAACTGGGGAAGGTTCCTTTCTATCTTAACCTTTTGTTTCAGCGATGATCTTAATTGTTGTGATTAAGTTTGACACGGAACCAGTGGACACAATTAAATAAACAAGGTCTTCCTCTGAACAAAGGGGCGGATTGAAAAGGACCTCTAAAAGGTTGAATTGAGTGCAATTGCGAGATGAAATGAGATTGGGCCGTATTCATTTCATTCTCTGGGAGCATTCAGCGTGCAGTGTTAGAACCCAGCAGGCACTCTCTATCAGCTGCATTGCTCCTTGGATGTTAGGAAATTGTCACATGCCCCAGGAGCTGAATATAAATAGTTTGTCCTATGATCTGGTAAAAATGCTCAAAAATCTCTGTAAGTGAGCTTAAAAAACATTTCTGGTTGTACCGATCTACCACAAGATACAAGAATCCAGAAACAGTACCGTTATATTTTTTGTGCAGTCTTTTTCGTAGATATGTCATGCTTGGAATTGAGTCCAGACACTGTTTTATAAGTCAGTAAGGGTACAGAGACATCAACAGATGGGTACACCGATCTTACAGTCATTAAAAGTAAATGATCACAAAAATAAATGTCAAATATTTATTTTTTCTTGACAGGGGAAAAGTCAGAATGATGTGTTCAGACATATCTTGAACAGGACATGATGTCTTTGAAAAGAGTGACAGAATGACATTCCTGGAAGACTAAATTGGAGGATTGTTTGCCTTGCCAAGATTTGGCCCTTTTCTTGTCCTGAGTCCCAATGCATTCCTTTGGCCATGACGTCCAGTTTGAAAACATGAACAGTCTGAACCTGAACCCACTGGGCCTCCTTTCTAGTGACTGTAGACTCTCTCCTGCCACAAGCAGTATAGACCAGTTTACCCATCACCATGGTAAAGGGGACTCGGCTTACAGCTCCTTTTCAGGAGGTTCCAATGCTCCAGATCACTCCTCCCCCTCTCTACCAGATGAAATGCAGCCTCACAGCTTACATTACACGGACCTGAAGTACGTGAGGGCTGTCTACAATCCAAATGTCCTCAATTCCAGTTCCAGAAATGCGGATCACCTGTACAGGTCGGCAGAGGTCCTCGGTCATCAGTGTCACGAGGATTCCTGCCTCAGCAGCCAGTATAGCTCAGATCAGGGAAACAGGGAAATTCCTCCACAGCCACCATCCCGCCTGGACAGTTTCATAACCATCAGAAACTTAGAGAACAGCAGCGCGTATCAGAGCCCTGGCGGCCAGCTGGCAGAGACGTTTCTTCAGAGGACTCAGACAGCTAATCCTGCACTTGCCTGTCCCAGAACTGACCCAGTCTACCGCCGCAGGGTTTCGGAGTCTAATCTGAAGGACCCAGTGTACCGAGATGGTGCGGATCAGACTTTGGAGCAGGCAAAGTTGGCTCATATTTTAAGCAATCCATCCTTTATACTTCAGGAATCCTTTAAATGGCATGCTGGTGGAACAGGCAGCCACTCGGAGGATCAAAGCAATAAATGCCACTCTGCGTATGGTAGCGACGTTACTGAACAGGCACAATTGAGGGATTTGCAGCAGAACACCATCAATGGCAACATCCAACACAAGGGGCAATATTATTTTGTCACTGGTGTGTGTAAACCCACTGTGCCCAGGGTGAAAGACAACCTTTCAGGTAACAGACAAGGAGATTGCATGGGACATTCTCCAGAAGACCTTCTTGCACATAAGGAAATTGAGGAAAAAGCACCTAGCACCATTGATGAACTCCTCAACAATGCGAAGCACAGACAACAGCGGAGTTATGAAATTCATAATAAAAGTGGCTTGACGAGCCCAGGTTTACAAGCACAAAACAGAGAGGGTGTTTATCATAATAAAAACATGCATAGTGCATCGCCTATCTCTAATACCTCTGATATCCTGGATCAAAGCCAGAAACCGCAGGGCCGGGAGATAGGATCTGGATCGCGCTGGCACCACAGTAGCAACCATCACATCTTCTACTGTGGCCCTGAGGACAGTGTCCCACTGCCGGATCCAAACGACGAGGACTCAGTTCCTCCCACTCAGTGCACAGGCCAAGTGAAGACTGAAAGAGGAGACTGTGTAGAAAGAATGACAAGGCGGCCTTTGGGCGAAGTAGCCAATGACAAAATCAACAAAGAAACAACCCCTATGCTGTACCGTCTTGCAGGTGAGAGCAGAGGTGCTCTTGCATTCAAAACCTCAAAAGAAAATTGGGCCAAGATGAAGTGGAAAGAGATCAGATGCAACAGTGCTCCCTTTTTGAAACTGCAGCACACAGAAGCCACCTCCAGGGATGAGTGCCACTTTGGGACCAGAAACCACAACCTGGAAGAAGTGGCTGAAGATCTACAGCAGTCCCAGAGTGAAGATTTTAGCAGCTCAGGGTCCTCCACGGATGAATTCTACAAGAAATACTACAAGGATAGATTAAAAGATGCCCAGACCAAGGTCCTAAGGGAAACCTCTTTCAAGAGGAAGGACCTCCAGCTCAGCTGGCCTCACAGGATCAAACAGAGGGCTGAGGAGCGGCCTTCAGTGATGCACTCAAGATTAGGCTCGCTCTCGCATACTTCTCAAATGATATCAGACAACCCAGTGCTTTTGGAACCAGAACCTCCGGCCAAGAGGGAAACTGGGAAGCCTTCAAATCCTCTTCAGCCTCAGGCAGTACGGATCGGTGGAAGAAAGAGGCTCACACCTGAGCAAAAGAAGCTGTGTTACTCCGAGCCAGAGAAATTGAACCAGCTGGGGGGTTCTGCCCATCACTCTGAGCAGCAGTCCCTGGGGAATGAGGGGGAGGGCTTACTGTCCAAAGACGACCTCGGTGAGTATGGTCTGGTTGCTGCCAGGAGAAAGATGTTTGAAATGAGAGGCCGAACTATGTCGGCCTCAAGCATCTCAAAGTCCACGTTGAAACAGATCCAGCACAAGGCCCTGGTCGCGTACGTGGAGCGGAAGACTGGACAGAAAAAAGCAGAACCCCAACAACCTCCTTCACAGAATCCTGCCATGAGGCATTCTACTGCTGGGAAACCTTTGGAATTTGGGCCCAGGCCCACCTGTGAGAATGCTGTCCCCAGGAAGAAGCTCACCCGACCACTGTCAGCTGGGCGTGTCTTGGATTCGTCCTCAAGTTCCATCAGATATGCCCAGTCGGACACCATGCATCCTGTCGAACCCCGCTGCCAGCCCATCTGGAAGAAGATGACTAGTGCAAGTCCCAGGAAGATGTTTGAAACAACAGGACACGCTCTGTCTATATCTGTGGAAAGTCTCCTTGAGCAGTCAGAGCAAAAAGGCTTCCATCAATCTCGGACAACACCATCGCCTACCAATTTACAGGTGCACTGATGACTCTTTCACTTCCTTCTCTATCCATGGAAGTAGAGTTGTAGAGGAATTTATTGCCATATGTACATGTGCTTTGGAATTCTCTCTCAAGTCAATCACAGTACAGCAGACAACATATTATGACATATAACACCAAACAATCTAGTGTTACATTGCAAACATAATAAATAATAACAACAGAACAGAAGATCTACTGAGCAGAACATTAATCAGTTTTTGTGAGGGGTCACTAGGAACAGGGCCTAAAACATCAGCATTTTCAATCTAGCTGTCTCTGCCAAAATAGTTTTACTAGCTTTGAAGTTAACAATTTGTATGTTTGGTTGTATGTTTCTTCCTAGCTTTGAAGTTAACAATTTGTATGTTTGGTTGTATGTTTCTTCCAAGTATCTAAAAAACAATTACCTACTTTCTGCTCTCATTAATTAATGCATTGGGTATTTTTTTTAATGTAATTTCTTTTAATCTGGTTCCAGCCTGGGAGCCTCACACATAAAGCATCTCCAGTCAGTCACTCCAGGAACTCCAGGTGAGTGAAGCTGTGGAATATTAAACAGAAGTCATAATCAGGTTGCGTGTTATTTACTCCAGAGCCTTAGCTGGTTACCTTACATCCTTATCTGTCACATAAACATGAGTTACCCTTGTTGAACCTCGCATGTGTCAGTACGGGTTGTTCTAAATTAAAACATGCATGGACCGCATAACCTCTCGTTTGTAACCTTTCTCACACATTCGTACAGAGATTGAAAAATGACTTCCTGGGATCTGAGTAACTCTTATTTTCTGTAAGATGTACTGTACACAAGCAACATCCTTTGTTGTTGTTTCCAAGGCAGAAACACATACATTGTACTTTCCAAAACCTGCAACCTGATGTCCTCAGCTGGTGCATAAAAGGCAGTATCACAGTGTGTGACTTTTGCCTTTTATTTACATACACATTTGTATATGTATATTTTCACCATGTTACAGGCCAGCAAGTACAGATGTAATAGGGTTCACCTGGCATGGGGACAGAAGGCGATGTCACCTCTCTTAGGACCTGGATAGTGCTGAATTCTCCTGCCATCTCCTGAATTCTCCGCTGTTGGAGGAGAGGTGATGTGTGGCTTTGAAGTTAGTTCCCATGAGCTGCTGTGATCAAATCCTGACAGAGCTTTGGATCACAAAATAACAGGAAAAAAACAAAGCACAATTTATCCATAGGGCCAAAGGAAATATGCAGCTCAGCAGAGTTTTACTGGAAGTTTTGGAATCTATCATGCCCTGCATGAAATGTACATATTTTAAGAATTCCATTTTTTAAAGGCTCTCTTTCTTCTTATTTAGACTCAGTGCTTTGTCGTGGTAAATCCACCCCAATCTCTGTACAGCATTTAACAAGAGGTGGAAGGAGACATGGGAGGGTTACTGACCCATTCAAACCCAAATTTACTTCTCCATAAAACAGTGGTTAAAAGATCCTTATTTGTGTGATATGGTGGCCACAACTGAACACAGATTTTTCAATGAGGGCTCTGTACATTGTAAAGGTTGAGCATAAGTTCCTTTGATTTAAATTACCCATTTTTTTGCCACATACACCCAAACCTTCTGTTTGCTCTTTTATCGCTTCCTTCAATTGTCTTGATGAAGACATTGAAGACCCTACATAAACACACAAATCCCTTTCACATGTAGCTTCCTGTAACTCTCAATCACTCATGTAATAGGGATTGTGTTTGCTTCCATTTCCTGCGTGGAGCACATCGCACTTCTCAATGTTCAATTTCATTTGCCAAGTGGCTGCCCAAATCATCATTTCAAACTGAACATTTAATCCACTAGTTATACCACAATCTAAATCACTGATAAAGTTCAGGAGAGGAAAATGGCCTAAAGTGGATCCCTGCAGAACACCACTGCTTACATCTGCCCTATTAACGAGGTTATGCCCTTAAATTGGTCCATGTTCTATTCATTGACTATTTCTAAATCAATGTGAATCAGTTGCTTTGGATTCCTACAGATTTTATTTTGAGCATTAATCTTTTATGAGGGCTTCTTATTGTTTTCAGGACCTCTAATCATATTATGTGCATTAGAATTATCAACTGACTTTGTTGTCTGTTCAAAGAATTCTAGTAAAACAACATTGTGTCTTAAAATGCCATTTTAGATACATACAGGAGGCATTCTTCTAGTTCAGATTGAAATATATTTTAGATGGATTTAGCAGTAATATCTTTTGCTTTAATCCCATGTTATCTCACCAACCCTTTCTTTCATCTTTTACAGCTCTTTTACTGTTTTAGTAAAAGTTATAGCTACAGTATATAGCACTGTTATAGTAATGAAAAAACGTTTGCTTTATTTTCAGCGTCTGCTGTCGTGTACTATCTCTACTGTCTCTGTCACAACAATTTTAATATCGTTCCTCAGTTGCACCTGTAGGTTTTTCTATTTTTGGAGTCAGTCTTGGATGTGTTTGTTTTAGGGATGATTGAACCTTTAACACTAGACAATGAGTTTGGAATTTTCTTGTACATAAGCAGACGTTTCTGTACATTTCTGAAGGCATTCTGCTGCTATAATCATTAGTTATAACATCAATAAAGGTGAGTAATTCAGTTCCAGAAGTGGCCAAGCCACGACACTACCTCCACCATGTTTCACAGATGAAGTGGTTTCTATCTTTGTCTTACGTGTTCATAACACCTTGTATCAGAAATATACTGGCTCATCTCTGTACTTTTGACCAAATTGTAATCTGCCCTTCTTTTATTGATGCTGATGGAAGGATTGTCTCTTGCAGTGTAGCCTTTATACTTCTGTTATAACGCCCAGTTTCTGTGCTGTGGTTCTGATTGAATTCTTTTTTTTCCGCATTGAAATTGCTTACTTTTCCTTCACAGACAGTTCCCTAGTGTTCATGCTGGTTTTGGCCCACTAACTCTAAAGAGCACAGTGAAGAGCTAAGGCCAAATCCTGCACATTCACGGCTCTTATATGTGCACAATCAGTGCATCAGGAAACACCTGACGAATAAGAAACATCTGGTAGCAAATTATCCGATCCTTCCATTTCAGGTGCATATAAGTGTGGAACTCAAGAAGTGCTATTATTCTAAAACAGTACATAAATATGCAGAAGTAAAAGGTGACATTCTGTAATTTTGCTCTTCGTCTCAAATCCACATAAGCTTACGTATACAGAAGAAATAGCCATTTTTACTTCACTGTCCAAGTACATATGGAGGGCACTGTATATAGACAAATGTTGATTTTTTTTTTACTGTTAAAATATTTGAGATTTATGAAGATAAGCTCTATTGTGATTTTCTTATCTGATAAATTACTCAGATGCATTTTCTTCAATTAAATAAAACATTACATGAAATTAGAGGAACAGAATACATCGGTGTCCATAGTGTTCTAAACTACATGAAACCTATAAACTATTTTCTTTCAAACATCCCAGAGTTTCCAGTTGTGTATTTTATTTCTGGAAATTCACTTTTATTCAATTATCAGTTTTATTATAAAAGTGACTGACTTTTGTAATTTGAACCAGTTGTTAATTTGTTTGCCCGCTTAACACAGCTAGATTTTGAGGATTTCTGATGGCCCAACAAGGGGGAAAAAAGTACAATCCGTGAAATGTGATGGTGAGCAGATACAGTCACTGTTTTCCTTATTAAAGAAAAAATCACAACGCATTTGCACCCCTTGCACGAGGTTTGCTGCTACAGCTGGTGAGCTTATGTTCTCCTTCCCTGTTAGCTCCCTAAAGAAAGCTGAAGGTCAGTTGGCGTCAAGTGGCACCAGAGCCCCTGCAGCTGAGGGCAGACCAGGCCGCACCGTGACACAGAGAGGCAAATCCATGGAGGAGCTTGGCACCTCCCGTGTCCCTGCGACTCCCGTTCTCAGCAAGAGCTCGGAGCAGCTAGACCAGATCCACAGCAGGCACGTGGCATCGGAGCACATGCAGGGAAACGCAGCCTTTTCCTGGGAAGCCGAACTGAAAATCCGAGGCAAGGCTGGAGAAAGCAAAGAATCCACAGGAACCGGCCACAGTTCAGAACGGCACCTTTTGAAGACAGGGACAAGCCAGCACTCGAGGAGCAGTGACGATTTGTTGGGGGCCACACCCAATGGCAGACATTCCCAGTCATTGGAACCCCTTAACTTTGACATGGAGCCTCCAAACCTGGCCTCCTCTCCAGAGAGCAGGACTTCCTCCACTCCCATTGAGTCACCCAACATGAGCGCCCTTTTCTGTGACTCTGTGGAGAGCAGTGTGTTTTACACTGATAGTCCCTCAGGACAGTCCTTCTACTGCAGAAGCACGCCGGAAAGGGAGTCTGTAGCCTCGACAAGCACACACCTGCACATTCAGTTTGAGAACGGACCTGAGGAGAGCACGTCCTGCACCAGGTTGTCTTTCATTTCTTATCATTTGTGTATTACAGTATTAGAATTGCAACTCTTCCAAACAACATAGGGTGGTGAAGAGGTTAACATTGCACCCTTGCAGTTCTGGGGCATAATCTAAGTAGCGTTTGTATGTTCTCCCCCTGTTTGTATGGGTTTACGCTGGGTCCTATGGTTCCTCCCACAGCCCAAAGTCATACTGGAAAGTAAAATGCCTTCCGGGAAAATTGGCCTTGGTGTGTGTGTGTGTCTATCTGCCCTAGTGCCCCATTCAGAGTGTATCCTGGCTTGTGCCTGTTGCCTGCTGGGTTAGGCTCCAGCTCTCCATGGCCCTGTACAAAATAAAGTGATTAGAAAATGGATGGACATACAATATAAACTATGTGAGATTGTAAGCATTTTTTTTGTAAATATATTCACATGCAGTATATTTAAATAAGCATTTTCTATTCAAAATAACAATCTTAATGTTTCCTGTCCTGTACATCTCATGTGATTAAATATTTCATATAATGACAGATGTTTGCTTGACCTAGCAGCAATAAATTCATGATATTAAACAGATTTGATTCTAGATTAATTCAATGCCTAAGCAACACATAATTTAGTGATTGATGTTCACTGGTTTCTGCTTTCTTTGTGTAAATTGTGCTTTCTGTTTTTGCATGTTTTTCTGACAGAATGAAGACTACTCCTACACTTCAGACTCTGCCATTAGAAAATGTTATGGTTGACCAGCAGGAATCTGGAAGTCCAGAAGTCTCTCTCGGTAGAGGAGTAACAACAGATCCGAGTGCCTGGCCCACAGCAGAGGAACTGGGGAGGGCACCAGTTGAAGATTTTCAAGAGGGAGCAGCAAGTGATGCAGATGAACTCGGCTCGCCATTGCCTTCACTTCAGTCCACTGGGCAACAGCTAGCCACCACCTCTACAGATCCAGCAGAGAAACAGGTCCAGAATTCAGAGAAAGAACAGGCAAAAAATGACAAGGGGGGTCATTCAGAAGAGCAGCCCAGTCCCTCCACCAGCGCAAAACCCCATCTGCCAAAACCCGGGCAGTGGGAGGAGCTAGTGGAAGTGATTGTCACCAAGGATCAGTCGTTAGCTAGTGTTCTGGCTCCCAAATCCAGTCGCAGGACAACCGTGACTCTGATGGAGCAGCTGCTGTCCGAAGACACGTTGCTCATGGAGGAACATTACAGGAGGAAGAGAGCCTGCAGATCACACAATGGGGAGAAGTAATTATTATTTAATGTTTTTGTCTTTGAACAGTGATTGATTCAGTAACTGAAAAGTGGAAAATCTTCTCAAACAGGACCATTACTTCACAGTAGTTAAGCTATGAAGTACAGGCGGTTGGACATGATGTTTTTTTTGTTTAGTTTCCTTTGCACGTTAAAGTAGAAACACCTGTCAAACCAGTGTGATGAACAGTTAGTACATTTCATTTGGCATGTTTGTTACAAAAATACAGGCGACAGTGATTTTATTTTTGGTTCCATGACAAAATAATGCTCAAATTTAAGTTTACTTTATCATTTTTTAGCTCCAATGTCGAAGGAAATGCTGGATCCAGGATTTTGGAAACTCCCCCAAACCCTGATAACTGGAATTCTGAGGTTCATAGTGGGAATAGTTCCACACAGGAGACTGTTCTTTCACAGGACAGTGAGCTGAATGACATCACTGAGAAGAAGGTGATTAACTTCCAGATAAGCTTTTTCTTAGATATTAAAACCAGGACATTTTCAGTGAACAGAAGTAAATCTGTAGTACATCCATCCCTGCTACATCATACTGTACTATGAAAGGCCAGGTCTTTTACAAGTAAATACTAAGAACTAAACCACAGCATACTCAAATTCTCAAAGAAGCTAAGGATACTAAACATAGTCATGCATTCAGGTAATTTGCTCATCTTGAGAGCTTTTGTGACACTTTGCATATAGGATAGTATTTTCAGCTTTTTTGATTTGGGAAATAAAAGCAGGCTTTGAAATGAGGGGTGACTGTAACTGTTCTAAAAGGCCCTCTTGCCCTGGTCTCTCCAGAAGGAGCTGATCCTGTGCATCCAGCACCAGCTGCAGGGGCTGGAGAAGCAGCGGTCAGCGCTGAGGGAAGAGCTGAGAGCGAACGGCGAGCTGGGCAGTGCTGTGGAGGCCCTGGTCAGGGACAGCTGCCAGCCCAGTGAATACGAGCGTTACACACTCTTCATTGGCGACTTAGAGAAAGTGGTCAGCCTACTGCTCTGTCTGTCTGCCCGCCTTGCCCGGGTGCAGAATGCCCTGAGCGCCGTCGACCAGTTCACCGATGCCGAGGAGAAGGTGGGCTAGTTTCATCTGAGAAACATCAGGGGGGGACTTTCATCTCTACAAATGCTTTTTACAAGAAAACGCCTTTCTTGCTGTCCCTGAAATAAACACAGAAGGCATTGAAGGCTTAAAAAGTTGTGCACATATTTTTATTACTTTAATTTGTATTAGGATCAATTCAATTGAAACAATTTTCCATCCATACAGTTGTCAATGAGGGATGTGCTGCTCCTACAATTAGCACAGAAACTGTGGCACAGTACCGCAGTGTTACAATAACACTGATTCAGTGAGTTGGCAGGTCAGAGGAGCCTGAATGTCTTCATTCTCCCCCATGTGGACACTTAATTGGCAGTTCTGCTGCTGGAATGGACTGCTGGGTGCTGCTAGAATGGACATACAGTATATATGATGATTCTAAGTTAGAAAAGAAATTCTACTTTGTCTTTGTAATGTTAATGAGTAAAATGTAAGGGAATTACCCTAGAAAGCTGTAGGAGGAAGAACAGGTTCAAGTACAGTATGTATCTGCGTCAGCATGCGTAGGCTGACAAGGAACAAATAAAGGTTTATTCCATGCTGAAAAGAAAAGAACGGAAACCTTTCCTGTCTTTTCAGCATGGAATAAACCATTACTTTTTACTTGAAGGAAGAACTGGCCTACCTGATACTTTGGTTAACATTTCTGTGTTTCTGAAGTGACTCATCGAAACCTGTTTCAATCTGAAGGCTGTATTACGAGAGTGCCACCTTCTGGTTAAACAGGACGGTACACTAGAGATATGGATTTGAGGAAACATCAATAGTAATTAATAATAATTACTTACACTTATATAGTGCTTTTCTGGACACTACACTCAAAGCGCTTTACAGGTAATGGGGACTCCCCTCCACCACCAACAATGTGCAGCCCCACCTGGATGATGTGATGGCAGCCATAGTGCACCAGAATGCTCACCACACATCAGCTATCAGTGAGGAGGAGAGCAGAGTAATGAAGCCAATTCATAGAGGGGGATTATTAGAAGGCCATAACTGGTAAGGGCCAGGATGCTGGGGTTACAGCCCTACTCTTTTTGAGAAACGCCCTTGGATTTTTAATGACTACAGAGAGTCAGGACCTCGGTTTTGTAATTTAATGTCTCATCCGAAGGACAGCGCCTGTTTACAGTATAGTGTCCCCGTCACTATACTGGGGCATTAGGACCCACATAGACCGCAGGGTGAGTGCCCCCTGCTGGCCCCACTAACACCTCTTCCAGCAGCAACCTTAGTTTTTCCCAGGAGGTCTCCCATCCAGGTACTGACCAGGCTCACACCTGCTTTAGCTTTAGCCAATTGTGAGTTGCAGAGTGATATGGCTGCTTGATGTAGTTTTTAAAATGTAGTAGTTTAAAAAATATTTTTTTATTCAGGAGTACGTATTTGTTAATAATCCAAACTAAAGTGGTGTTTTGCAACATTTAGAAAAATGCTCACGTTATATTAGCCTTTGGGTATTCAAAATAATTATATGACTTAGATACAATTAACTAATACAGGAGCTTTTCTGTAGTCAGACCTTAATGAGGCACATACAAAGTCAATCACTTCAGAAAAAAAAATATCCCGGCTAATGGGGATAATTGTGAAGCTTGCATATCTACCACTAGCATATATTCTTTACGGAATGCCTAATCAACTTATGGAACGTTGATAAATGTTTTGCGATTTTGTCATTTAAAGCTCTGTTTCAGAAATAAATAAAATAATTCAATAACTCTGCACTGAGACCTCAGATTCTCTCAGCAGAGAGTTCGCATAGGTGCAAGGGATGGTCAAGGTGCAGTTATCATTCACCAATTCACACTAATCATGTATTGCTATTGGGAAACAACGCCTATAATTCTTCCTGTAGGGTCGCTGTATCACTTCTTAAAACATACCCCTTTGTTTTCTTTCACTTTGTGGAGATTTAATGTTAAACCAATTACCTCCCAATATGGAGGTATATAGAAAATGAATGCTGCCCAATACATTATGATTTGGCTGTATAATTTGATTAATCAATTTTGTACCTTCTGCAGCATTAGGATGTTTCTTCGGGTTTGTGCTATAGGTGAACCAGAGAGGAAAACACC
The DNA here is from genome assembly GCF_040954835.1 of Lepisosteus oculatus. Taxonomy (NCBI): domain Eukaryota; kingdom Metazoa; phylum Chordata; class Actinopteri; order Semionotiformes; family Lepisosteidae; genus Lepisosteus; species Lepisosteus oculatus. The sequence continues at coordinate 25,737,578 of NC_090706.1, forward strand.
AAACGACCTTTACTATTTGATGTCAAGTATTCATGTTCTTTGCAACACTTTCTGTCCCGTAGCAATCGCTGGATGAGCGACACCGCCTACTGTGCAAGCAGAGGGATGACGCCAAAGATCTCAAGGACAACCTGGACCGCAGGGAGCGCTTGGTGTCAGACATCCTCTCCAGGAACCTGACCCAGGAGCAGCTCCAGGACTACAAGCACTTTGTCAAAGTGAAAGCCTCGCTATTAATAGAGCAGAAAGACCTGGAGGAAAAGATTCGCATCGGTGAAGAGCAGCTCGAGTCACTTCGCAGCAGCATGCCTTTCTAAACCACTGTCCCCAAGCTGCCACTGTTTTTCTGACCTCTGCCATCCACTCCATTTCCAGGGCACAGTGCCTCCTGCTGGTGGACTACAACCACACACAGAGGCTGTAGTTAACAGTTTGACACTCTCCCTCCGTGTTTCCAACATCCATTTAAGGCACTTCCTTGACATGCAATTTTCCTTCAACGGAAATTATACTATTATAACTAGCTGTACAATTCTAGATTTTGGGAAGGCTTTTACTTGCCGAACAAAGAAGGAATGCATAATTAATTTTTGAGCTGTTCAAATGTCGATATCTTACTAAACATTTTAGAATTTTGGTTTAAAAGGCACTTTTGTAATTTATATGGAGATATCCGTTTGCAAGTGTTCATGTTTTGATACACTCAGATCTTATTGTATTAATCATAAATACACATGTATTTTATTTATTTTAAGCTCATTTTAACTGATAGATTTCTCCTTTTTTTCCACACTGTTCAATAGAAATGGATATTGTTGAGGCAGCATAATTGCAAAAATGCTTGCAGAATAATGCCCATGATCATCCATTTTGCCTACACAGAGCTTCAAAGAAAGCCAGGCATCCATGGAACTTGGTTCGTGGAAAGCACTGAACTTGGCACCAGAACTGAATGTGTTGAAAACAGTTGCTGTTATTAATTTCCAGTGCTGCTGCACATCTTCATAGCAGACTCGGAACCTGATGTTTTTAACACAGCACAGTAACGACACTTAGTATATGCTCATCACTCACCTGCCTTAATGCACAAAGACAGGGAGACATTTTGTCTTTCACCTCTTTTGTCTTGACTTGAATCACCTTCTTAAGAGCAATGTTGTCATATATTTTTGTAAAAACAACGTAGCATTTTGTGCATGATATTTTCTGTACCTTTGCTTGCTCATACAGAATGGTGTGTGATTTAAAAATAAATAAACAGCCCAGTTTAAATTTGGTTGGATGAAGGGTTTGACATAGTGTAGTTCTATATCACACTGTGATTAGACACGGCTATCTCACTGTGGTTATATTTCATTTTCTGAGCCACACATCCATCCAAGTGAAGCTTGTTGTAAATAAAAGTGTCTTGGTCACTTGGATCAGAAATTCAATAAAAGGATCTGTAATCAGTAAACAATGTCTGGCTCATTGAGATTTTTTTTCCATATGAAAATGAGATTTTTAATTTTAAATTACATTGATTTCAGGACCCTAAACTTTGTGGTCCATAAACTAGTGATGGGAAAAAATCAAAGTAAAATATATATATATAATGCTATTGTAATTATATAATGAATGTCAAACTAATTATTGCTGTATTATTTTAAAGGAAAAAAACTGTTAAATATATTAGTTGTATCTATCATTAATCCTGTCTTTAGATAGAATTGTCTGATCAGGCTATTTTAGAGCAATATAGGGACTAATCCCATAGTTCATAGGAGGATTTTCTTTATAATGTGACTCTGGAGAAAATGTAGTAACATAATAAAATGCCACTATAATTCCAGGGCCAAAAGATAAAGTGTGATGACCACAATATCTGCAAAAGTGTTTTGGAATTTAAAATATTTTGTAATATTGAAATATGCAATACTATATATGTGTATTTCACCACTAAATATTTCAAACACCTTTGTAGCATGATTTGTTACAGTGCTGACTTCATATTTCAGCATAATATCTACATGAGCGATCATTTCAGTAGTATGATGAACTATCATAATTATAAAAATGACTGTGGCATTCACTGTAATAGGATGTGATATATGGGTAAATGGAACAACTATCCCAAACGAAATTAACACCAGCAAAATAAGACAGATCAACTTCTTCACACTGCTCCACGCCATTTCCTTGTCCTGTTTTATAAGGGTTATATATGTGTATAATGTCTGCATTTTGTGTTTGTGGGTTGTTCTTGCTGGAGCTGGTATCCTGAAGCTCTAAGTTAGTGGATTTCCAAATGGCTATTTCTGACATTTCTTGAATCACACAAGTTTAAATGAGTTGCTACCGATTAATGGATGTGTAATTCATGATGTCCATGACTTTGTTTTTTTCTGATTCATAAGGGGAGAAGGGCAGTCTCTCATGTAGTTCTCAGACTGTTTAATTTAGCTTGATTGTGCTTGATTCAGAAACCTGTACAAAGCACCTAGTCGGTCTTGTGCTTTGAATTGGCTTTTTATCTGTCGTATGAAAACTATAATATATACATGAGACTTTTGTTACAATGTGAATAAATTACATTTGTTGACAAATTAAAGTGAATTACTTCTGTTTCCTGTGCGTTTTGTAGTTCTGCATTGGAACAGAGAATTTCTTCACCCTCTGAATTAAAAGATAAATTAAAAGTGGTCAGATTATGAAAGCTATGGCTACACTTAGCTAAATTTTTTTGACCAATTCCAGTAATCTTAAATCTTACTTTCACGCATCATATCAACACCCTTCTTCGGGTGTGCTCCACAGCCGAAACGTTGTGTTACTTTTCTTCTCTTTTCAGCATGGAATAAACCTTTTTTCCCTTTGCAGTTTGCGCAGCTACCTACTTGAATTTATATCATGCGTATACGCCTGCAGCTGAATTTCATTCGCAACACCTCTTCCCAGTTTAGGTGAATGTCTTGGCTGTAACAGGTCTAATTCATTTTTGCGCAGGCTACGTGACGATGCTGATAGCCGTACAGGGCAGCCATTGTGTTTTGTGTATTTCGATTCAGCAGTTAAGCTCCCAGCCGGCATCACGGGGAGTTGACAAAATCAGAAGTGACAGGAGGATTGCGAGACGAACCGTCCTGATAACCACAGTGTGCCAATTCATCCCAACCGACATTTTCCTTATTTTCAGAAAACCGTACGAAGCAAGCATACTGCATTGCAGTTTGGGCACAGATGCAGGTGTATAAACACCCCTGCATGAGCACATGTTCTGTTTTTCGTCACTTTGCAGATACACGGTTGTTCATTAGGTTTCATACTTATTGTATTACGTCAGAATATTTTTCACCGCGCCCTGTTAGTAACATTTGAAGGTATTTGAAACTCGACTGGAGCGCAGGAGCGGGTTTTGTAGAACAAACATACTCATAATATATATTATATATATAAAGCTGAATGTTATGGATATATATGGCAAACAATTTGGTGTTCTCATTAATTTCAACATTGGCAAAGAAACAGAGGACGGGTCAAAGCTGAAATGAAATTCAGAAAATTAATTTAAAAGTTGACAAAATGCCGTAAATACATCATATTCATTCCAACTACAGTAATGCAGGAATAATTATTAATGTAAACGTTTTCTATTTTATGGCACAAATGTGTGTTATATTTGCTTATGGCAACGTTTTCTTTTATAGCATTAATGAAGCTGTCAACGAGAGCTTCACTCTTCTAAGGAGTGATAGAGTTTGCAATAAGAAATGTCCTCCAAGGCTGATGACCTAATCAAAGAAAAACGGATAGTGCAGAGTACTGGGTGTCAGGGGACAGGGTGGCTATGCTGCGTTTACTGTGGATTTGCAGTTTTCAGCAGCCAAACCAAAATTGGCTCGATCTTTAAATGGAGTTTATAACACAAGTTCAGGAGGGATGACAACAGCCAAGTTCAATCACACTCAGCTATTAGTAATTTCTAATCACCCCGACATCATCTCCTCACCTAAAACATTATAAATACTATACCTATTCCCATTCCCTTCCTTGCATGTCTTTTGCATCCCACCTCCACCTCTGCAGCTGCCCCTTGGTCACTCCTCACTCTGCCTAGGGGTCCCAGCCTCCTTGTCCTGTGGCCATGAGGTTAGATTTAAGCAGGTCAAGTCAAATTTGGACTAAATAATCCTTTTAGTACACTTAATTCTCCAGTGTTATTATTCCTAGTGAATAAATCTCTTTAATCAAATCAGTTTAAACTCAGTGGCCATTAACAAGTCACACACTTCATGAAGTTCTTACCTACACAAAGATTGTGACTGTCAGTCTGGGGTGATAATTCCATCTGATGATTCTTTCACAGACTTGAAGACCTAATGACTCATTTTTATATACATTTAAGGCAATATCTGTCTTTCATGAGAGATGTTAATAAAAAAAACTAGATTAAGCAACAATGACCATTCTGTAAAATGAGTCAATGTATAAGTCAATATTTAACAAAACTCATCCTTCCCCCTTCTCGCAATGACAGACTTGTTTTCGTGTAATCTTCTTTTGACTTCACACCTCTCTCCACTTCACACCACCTGAGTGGCCTCACTGCCTCTCCCCTGCTCCCGCCTCCTCCACTCTCCCAGCTTTTGTTCTCCTTTGCTATTTAATCTTTGCTGTCTGCCCTGTCTTTCTCCACCAGAAGAATGCTCCATAGCCAAAATGTTGCATTTTCTCTCTTCTCTTTTCAGCATGGAATAAACCTTTAAATTGTTCCTTTGCGGACTACGCATGCTGACACAACTACCCACCTGAACCGATATTTAATCATTCTCGTTATGTTAGTGTGTGTATCATTATTCAGTTTTCCTTGTTCTTGTTTCATGAAAACTTCATGTTCAAATCAGATTTAATACTGAAAATAGGCCACACGTTCTCAGGAGCTGTGGAACTGTCTTAGACCACAACTCTGGATTTTGGATTTTGGGATCGGTTAGCAACTGGCTAGCAAATGGATTGAACACTTGATTCTTGTTTCTAAGCCTTCTTATGTTTGATGATCTTAGTCTGGCAAAGTCAAATAATGAAAAGAATAAAAAAAATAAAGCCAGCGGGCAGGTCAAGAGATATGCAAGGGCACAGGCCCTCTAGACAAGCCCAACTGTGAAGGGAATGCAGAGGTGGTCCACGTCGGACAGTAAGACTCTTGAGTATGAAAGAAGGGCTACTATTCACATAGAAACACATCCTTATGCGTTTCAGCAATGGCAGGAGATTTTTAGAAGAATTACTTTTTTTTCCCTAAATTATGATAAAAAAATAATTTAAATATATATTATCTTATGAAAATATTCACCAGTCCAGTACTTTCACCATACCAGATTATATATCAAATATATGTAAAACAGTACGATATCCTTCCAAAGTAGTTTCAGTCTGCAGAGAAGTGCATGCAGCTCTTCATGTTGTCTGACAGTGTTTTGTATCGCGTATCTATTCCATTGGAATGAATTAACCTCTCCTGCATATGTTTAAAAACCGTATGAGAAAAACCGATGTAGAGCAGCTCTGGAACGTACATTGTTCTCTTCTTAATTGGGCCTGTGAATAGTTCATTGTCTTCTTGCATATCGCGATTCCACAGGAATCTGGAATGGAATGGAGTCTTGTGAACTTTCTAAACTTTTATTGCTTACTTAAGAGGTAGATGTGCAATGATTAAAACTAGTTCAAGTCAGACGTTTATTGAATAAAAAAAAGGAAAATAATTCACAAGCTTGCATTTAGTGCACCACAAGTCCCACCCACCTGCGCTCCTCTCTTTCCAGCCCTCTCACACAGTTCCTACAACCACTTCAAGCTCAGACATAATCAAACAAGAGGGAAGACAGGAATTTAGGGAAAACAACACACTTTGCCTATACATGCCATGCTGCACCTTAATCAAAACTATCAACACAATCAGAACAGCACATACAATACAACGCAACTGAATTTTGCAGAAGATATTGAACTTATGACATGAAAATAATCTTCTGACTTTTTCCAATCTTTTAATAATAGGTTGCTAATGTTGTTATCAGTTTTACAAAAGTATAACATGACACTAAAACACAAAATATTATAGGAGCTGAAACAGTTACAGAAATGGACAGAAGTTCATACAATAAACTCTAAAGTGCTTGCCTGAAAAATTGGAAAAGTGTGTCTCTATGTGGGGGATGGTGTGGTTGAAAAGTGGTGGATGCATTATACCTGAACATTTCCTGTACTGACCTCGCATGAATATTATCATCTCACTGTTTATCTGCAGAAACAAAGCACATACAATTAAAAAACCCCATTGTATTACCTTATTATGTTAATACCCAAAGTGAAACGAATCAATGGATCTGGAATATCAGACATTTTTCTCATTAGTTCCATTCCAAAAGCACATTATCATTCATATTTGGATCTACTGTCCCTAAACAGTCCTCACGTTTACTTTAATCTCTGAGTTTTGGTTAATATACAGTAGCTCATTTTTGTTCTTAGCTAGGAGTTGCGCCTTTTTGATAGCCCCAGTAAAATCATGTATCCCTTTTTTACACATTCATATAAATCACTAAGCATCATTAATAGTTTATAAATTGTCAGTATTTAAAAGGCCCATCTTCCCTGGTGTTTTATATAATCTGAAAGAAGAGAATAAGAAAAATATTTTTCATAGCTTAGCAACTAGTACCTAAACTAAACATTAAAAAAGTAGACATTCAAAACACAACACATTAGTTGTTCTAACTGTAGTTTGTTGAGTTTTTACTGTCGCACAGTATACATTAAATTTAGTATACAACATTTTTAAATGGTGTGTTTCCATGACTGAGTTGGCACAGAATGAGTGTTTAATTTTAGAGTTCAACAGCGTGATCCTTATTGGTCTAGTATTGTTTTCCTTTGCAACAACTGAAATAATCACTGGTTAATTGCATTAATAAAAGGGTAGCATCTTCTATGAAATGTGGTCCATATCATTCTACATTTCACTCCAGCAAAGGATCTCTTGTTAGGTCATAACTAATGTCAGTTATGCTACAAATTAATATATCTAGCTGATCCAGACGGTTCCTGAACTTTATCCAAGGAAGACACTGAAATAATAGGAAAAAAGTATAATAAAATGTGGCAATGGAACACAAGATGTTTTAGAAAATAATTAAAAATTTAAACTTTTATTGTCATTGATAAAGAAATGCCACAGCCAAATGATATTAAAATATTTGAACCAATTCACATTACTATACTGAAATTAAATATTTCAGGTATAACACAAGACAAAGAGTAAGTTATACAAGCCTATCTGTAATCTGTGCTCCGCCCTGTGGTATACAATAAAACAAAATTGGGTGGATTTGGACTTGGAACTCTAAGACTAATATTGTATGAGTGGTGTTTGTGGTCCTCTGAAAAAGTAAAATTAAAAGTGAGCAAAATGAGTACAGTGTAGCAGATATTGCAAAACACTCAGACAAGGCAAATTCTTAACTAGTTCATAAAAAATACTTATGACATAAATTTCATTGCATGGCAGATTGACTCTTACTAAAAGCTAGCTTTCCCATTCTCTTTGTGCTCCCTGTCCCTTTTCCCAACCTTTAGATCCAGTGACAGGCATGAACTTCAAAGAATGCACCTAAAAAATATCATCACACCAGCTCAAGTCCAGTTTCTTGTAAGTCTTCTAAAAGCCTGTGCTAAAATGTGCTGTTTATCCTGACAGTACATTTCATAATTTAAAAAAAAAAGTTTCTCCCCATATAGAGTCCGGTCCAGGAATCCACTGAGACATCAGTGCTTGCTTACTTACAAAAATAACTCAGACACAGGTCTGCGCTTGACCATACCCCCCTTCCGCTCTTCATCCTGTTCCTCACTAATAGAATAGAAGCCTGGCCTTTGCTTGGCATGTTTCTTTTTAGTTCCCAAGTGAGGATTGAACAGCCTGCTGAGTGTCTGGCTCTTAAAGGTTTTGAGGTGTTCCTGAAACCGGTCCTCGTCTTCTCTTCTTCTCTGAATATTATCCTGATGCATTATGTGGGGGTCTCCTAACAACTCTTTGACCTCTGCTGACACCTTTTTCTGCAGATATTGATAGGGCTTCTTGCCACTGTTATCTCGGATGTGGCTGTTCGCACCATAGTCCTGGACTAGCGTTGCCAGTAACTGTTCGTGGCCATGTATGGCAGCGATGTGCAGTGGTGTGTAGCCCCCGTAGGTCTTGGCGTTCACATCAACCTCTGTGCCACCTCTCTTGGAGACCTCGATGATTTTGCCCACCATGCAGCTGTTCCCACTTTTGGCTGCCCAGTGGAGGGCCGTGAAACCAGACATGAAGTCCCTCTTCCCTGCCAGACTGGTGTCCCGCAGGAGGAGGCCATAGGCTTGGGTCCACTGTCCTGCTGCCGTTTTCACCAGCCACTCGTGTTCTGCCGGGTCCAGGGGTATCCCATCCGAGCTCACCTGATCCTCGCCTGGTTTGATGATCTTGGAAACGCGTTTCAAGTATGGTGAGTTAGGAGCGGCAGTTTCCTCTAGCTGTCTCCTCTTGGTTCTAGGCGACCTGTAATGTTCATGCTCTAATGGGCTCTTTTGTTGAAGTTTCTCTTTGTTCTCCTCACCAGAAGATAAAGTATTTATCTGGGGTGGAGGAACTCTGAGGGGAAGCATATAGGGTTTCTGAACTGGTTTTTGGTTGCCTAGGTTTAACGTGTCTCTGACCAATGACCTCTCCTGTTTCTCCTCCTGGTAATGAGCAGGAAGATCCGGCTGTGATTGTGAGTTTGGGGCTAAACGATCGGGCACAGCCACAATTGCGAAAACAAGACCGGTCTTCCCAGTCTTTTCAATTACGCACCCGACGTCCGCAGAAAATGTGGACTTCTTAGCCTTTGAATGCTTGTCCTGTGTGGTTTTCATAGAAGCGGCTTCGCTACCGTCAAGAACCGCTGCCGGGGTGTGTGACGAAGCCCGAGTTCTGTGTAACGCCAATTCAAGGAACGAATCACTCGAATTTCTCTTTAAAAAGCCTTCGTTGGTGCTTGAAAGCATTGTCACATTATTGTTTTCAAGGTCGGAAGACAAGGTCTTACCTACAGCACTTTCATATTGTCCACTGTGATCTTCACCTGTAGTAGGTGACGCCAATTCACTTATTGTTTCTGACCTCTTTTCTGCGTTGGAATTTGCGGGCACAGTTGCGTCCTCTTTCACCAGATGCTGCAATTTTTTCTTGATCACAATGTATTTAACCCCCTCGCAGTCTTTCACTACCGCGACATTGTTCACAAACCTTTTAAAGAGGTCTCTGTTTTGTTTCTTTTCCTCGGGATCGCCGCAGTTTAGTAGACCTTTAAACTCGCTCAGCATATCGGAGTTTTTAGCTTTGCCGCCCCTGTCCAACAGGAATTTTAAAACTGTGTCTTGAGTCAGAATCACATCCATTTTTTCACACCTGTGTGATACACTGTTGCTACAATAATAACGACTTCAGTGCAGAAAACACATGCCAAGTTCAACCAAGTTTCCTTACTTGCTTGTTTATCACGCAATCTGTAGTTGGTGTCTTCAGATCTACCTGGAGTTTCCGGGGAGAGTGCCCATCTGGGCTTCATTAGAATAATATATGCGGATAACAGAGAGAAAGAGGGAGGGTGTTTCGCGTCACAGTGCTTTCTGGTAAGTGTAGTCTATTGTATTGGCTTTTAAAAACACTGTTAGAGGCCTTTAAAATATGTAAATTGAGTTTATTTACGTCAGTTTTCAAACTTTAGGCAGTAGAATTAAACAGGGAATAAGTTTGAACGTGCAAAATAAATACATACATATATTAAAGAACAACATCAGAAAAAAAGTTTGCAATCAGTGTGATGGAGTAGTTTGAAAGTGTCCATGGGAATTAATTGTTCAGAGCAGTAGCCTGTCGTAGGTTAGTAGGATTCCCTCAAAAATCGCCTTAGCCCCAAATATCGTGAAGATTTGTGTAGGCTTGAAAAAAGAAACCTTACACGATTTGATCAAATTTACATTGGCCGAGCAACGTCTCACCATCTGAAGATGATGCTGCAGAAAATATTGGATATACATTATAGTACTATTAAAACTAAAGAGCTATGTATGCTTTTTTCCATTTCCCAAAAATAAAAAAAAATAATTGGCCATAAATATTGCATTTAACCAATGTGCCGAACCCTTGTGTTCTGTGTAACCATTAGTATTTTCAGCATTATTGTTATCTAAACGCGGTCTAAAGATCTAAAGGCCTTAAAAAAATTGAAAAACTTGGAATAGTTTTCCATGGGAAACACCCATTCTAAAGTATTACTCAAAACTAAATAAAAATATTGAATAAATAAACCGTGTTATATAAACAGAAGTTGCATACAAAGTAGGTCTTAATACCTGTAGCTAGGAATAGCAATTAAGAGAAAATCTACTGGACTTTTAAATAGGCTTATTACGTGTGCAATGAAACTGGTGTAAAAATGGAAACATAATTTGTTCTTCAGAACTAGCTGTTAACGGGCCTACATCTTGGACTCTTATCAAATCTCAAACTTTTTGATGTATTTCGAAGAGCCAACAGGAAACTACAGATCCCGGGAACGCTTGGGGCGAGACGTTCGCCTCATCACACAATAACCCGGGCTCTGTTGTCTTTCCAGAAAGTGGAGAACTCAACCGCCTGGCCATTTTTTCTTGTTTCATCACAGCACATCTGTTCTGGCGGGTTGAATGATGAAATTACAAACGGTCCCGACATAAAACGCTCCGACTTGTGGGAATGGTATTCCTTAACAGTGGGAGTATCCAGGAAGTAGCCATATTGGATTCATTGAGCAGTTCCACTGTGTCAGTTTAGGGAGAGAAAGACGGAGACAGCCCCTGTTTGCTCTGCTGCTTGATCAAATATTCACACATACTACAATGGCTGCCACGGATATAGACAGATTTTCAGTAAGTATGCATTCATCAGAAATTCATAGATGAGCTGGACAAGTAATTATTTTCCCCTTCGGGTTTTCTTTAACGTTGTTCACCACAGCCAGTTAGCCTAAGAAATACAGTAGCGAGCTTGCCTAGTAGTAGTAGCGATTCACATTAATGCTGATTTTGATGTGTTAGTAGTCTGGTGTTTTTAATATTTAAGATACATTTAGATGCACGAATCAGGCCTGAATGGAGATAATTGTCATTTACTGTGTGGATCCGACCATAACCTTACTACGTTACTGGCATTGTGCTCTGTTGGGTTGGCAGGACTAATATAATGGATGGTTATAGGAAAAATTTAGCTTTCAGTATCTGGAGATCCAGTAGATCTAAAATGAAATTAGGTGTTCCCTTAAAACCGTTAGCTTGTACTGTACGCACTGACAAAATTATAGGTGTAAAGCAGGCAAATTTATAGGTTTTATAAATTTAGCTGTATTAGGTTAATGATGGTTCTGAATGTTTAAGTTTGTGATTATTTTGAAATGTTTAGACATTCGACTGTGCTGTTTTAAAGTGATGTTTTATGTTAAAGTTTAACAATTGGTTTTGCGCATTGAAAACCGTGCGCACATGTACGTATAGTCTTTAAAAGATGAAATCATGATTACTAGTCGTAAATAAAACTACCTCTAAAGCAAATTACACAGGATAAAACCGTATATTGTTATCTTCTGTCAATGTAATTCGGTGGTTAGGTACGCAGATTTTGAATGAAGGCAGCGTTGAAAAGTATCTTATTTAAATCATCTCCTTAACGTAGTGGAAGACACACCTTATCTCCATACATTATGCATGGAAACGGGTGAAAACAGCCTTCATTTTCATCAGTGTTTTGCCTTCTTTAGATTAACGGCGTCTAAATTAATCGTGTCTGTAGTCAGAATTTGTGTATAAAACATGTCAAGTAAGGAAGCATGTTGTTTAAAATCCATAGTGCCTGCCTGATTAGCTTCTGAACTGGAAACGCACACTTTAAAAACAGACAAATCTTTCAACGCAATTACATAATACACATTGACCTTCAAATTACAATCGGACTGGAGATTGAGAGGGTTGGGGTCACAGTGAAGCTGTTCTATAATAGGAGATTGCTTTTTTTGAGACCATAAATCTTAGTAAAGCATAGTGATGCGGACTATTGGCCTGCAACGTGGTCCATATGTGATGACTCGATTAAAAAAAAAAAAAATCCGAGTATTTCCTTTTGACATTAAGCATTCGCAAAAGAGATTCTTTTGAATTGCCGGATTGCAGGCATTAAGTGGATTAATAGATTAGCATCAAGCTACTCACCTTCAGGTTAGAGAGTTGATTCCACTTTCGTACTGATTTTAAGCAGAATTGAAGCTAACGATGTGTGTATGTTATGATGTCATTCAAAAATCAGTATTATAAAGGGTACAATTCTTAAATCGTTATTTGCCCGCTTAGGATTATAAAGAGAGTTTCCCTTGCCCCCCACCAAGTCTACATCAAAATGTCTTTGCTATAAACATAGTTCCTGTGAAAAGAAATATGTGAGTTATCTCCTACTGCTTTGAGTTTGCGAAATTATCACTGTAACATCATTTTAAAAGCTTTTATGCAGTTTGAATAAGATTGGTATGACAGCTTTTATTCTAAGTCTCTTATTATAACGAGGCATATGAATTTAAGACCATCTAGTCCAATTATTGTGGTCATCAATAATAAGCAAATTTTGAAAGAGGATGAAAGGTAAAACAAGAAGAAACATATCATAAACAATCTTCATACATTTTTAGTGGTCGGACATTTCCTAAATGGAGGAAGTTTGCAAGGCTTTGAGACTGTGAAGCAGAAGGATAGGTCCTGCTTCATCTTGCTTTACCAGGGGGGTAATTTAGCTCGCAATATGAAAAAAGGGGTGATGAAGACTGTGCAGGAGTGAAATCAACAACCTTCAGCATTGTAGGTGAAGGCAGTTAAAACTGTTAACTTTTTACAGATAAATCTGTACCTTCACATGATGGGAAGTTGTCTCAGAACCACATACCAAGTTTGAGATTGGTAGTTCTCACAGCTAACAAAAATACAAGCAATATCAGACAAGCGCTGCTTTGTTGAAGTGTTTCTTCAATGTAACTCCAGATTACATTTGCTTAATGTTTAAAGTCATCTTGGAACAAAGGCTTTTTTTACACAGCATATGGTATAAACAGCTCTGCCCGTTGTGAAACCATTTGAAGTGTGTAACAAGCTCGTTAGATCTGCTTGATGGCGCTCTCAAAGAAATCAAGACTGTTTAAAGCTAATTGGTGGGAAGTGATGTGCAGATCTTAGTATGTGCTTATTTACTTACTATCTCCAGACTATTTAATTCTCAGTATGGTTTTTCCCCTTAATCAAATAAGTTTACGAATTTGTCAATCGCCAAATGTTTTTTCTCAAGGTCCTTATATCATTAGTACAAAAGATACAGAAAATGAGAAAAATATGAAATAATAGTATTCCAACTACCATTCACAATTGTCTAATCTCTAGGTGGACAGACTAAATTGCATCTAAGTATGGCAATATCTCCATGATTAATGTCGGTAGTCAATGAGAACGAAAATCTAATGACCCCATGAAATAACAGATGAAGAAAACATTCATTATCTTTCTTTGTTGTGTGAGTGCTGAGCTGCAGAGCTCCAGAAGAATAGGCGATTGTTAGTTGACAGACTGGGCTGAGTTTGTACAGTGCCCTGTTCTTTGCCCTGAGTGACTTGCTACTTATGATTCTTCACTGAATTCCTACATTGCTTGGGATAGTTCCTAAGTACAATATCTGGACTGTTTTTCTTACAGTTTAAATATTTTATTCTAAAATGTAATTTCATCTGGGATTCTTGATTTCTTCTTTGGGCTTGGAATACAGCATCAGTGAATCCATGTGACATTACCAGGAGTATTTCGGTCGTAGTTCCCATATCTGTCAAAGGGGAAAAAAAAAAAACATGCACAGAGCATTTGGATCATGTTTGGATAATGCCAATCACATGCACTTCCAACCAATTGACTTCTATTTGATGCATGCATCTTTTTAGCTTTATTTTATGTTCTATTTAGGGTTTCTCAATGTAGTTGCTTTTATCACACAGAAGGTGTCATCTCTTTTTTTATGGTGCAGAATTCACCTGGGGCTGGTCACCATTTAGAAAGATTTAATCTGACTTAAAATATATCTTCTTATATAGCTGCAGTACTAAATGTAGTTGTACATATAAGAATAGTGCTTAAATGAAATATGTATAGCTATAGTATGCAATGCCACTGCACTGGTATCAAGAAGGCAGGTAGAAAAAAAAATCAGACAACACAAGAATTATAGAGTTTTCTTAAAGTGGTATATGTCCCCCTAAAGATGCATTATAATGCCTTTGTGCTTTTGTGAACTAGAAATACACTCTGAAAGAACAATGTAGTGGTGTCTTTTTGTACAGTAACTTTCTTCTCTGCTCATGTTAAAATAACCTATCATCACAGCGCATTGCTGAGTCCCTCATTGCAATCACTGTTGATTTGTTTTAGACCCCCTCATACTGCATTACAATGACTTGGAAACTGATCAAAAACTGATTCTCCTTATGCATAGCGGGTAGTTCTTCTGCTTCGGCAGCCAATATGGATGACTCATCTCCCTTTTCATGAATTTATTATAGTAGGTAGGTCATCACACGGGTGTTTTTAACTCATGAGGCTAAACACCACCTACTACTGAATGTCTAAGCGCCAAGGCAGGGTATTGAAATAAGGTTTCACTTTTGTTATGGATGTGGAGGGCAGCACTGAACTGTTTAAACTGTTAGTTTCAATTGAGATTCAGTTTAACAGGTGAGGTAAGAACTAATAGATCAGAGAGAATGGGTTCATTGTCTTACAAATGGAATAAGATGACAACTGCTATGCTAATGAAATAAAAAAAATAGCAGCAAAAAGAAACAAATATGTGTGCAAGAAGAATTCATTTCCCTTTGGCCAAGGGAGACAGATTCTCCTATTCCCAAGGGCTGATCTGTCAGTACAGATGCCTGCAGCTGCTATTAACTTAAAACACTTAAGGTTTTTTCCCCCATATGAAATGAAAGTCATTGTTACCTGTGACTGTATTATTGGTAGAGTTACAATGCAACACTGTCCTTTTTCAAAACATTTTTTTCCACTGTTCATATTAGATTTCTAGATTTGTTTCTTGTGTTATGTGTTTATATGCACTTTCTTTTACAAATACATACAGGGTGTGTAATGGTTCGAACCAAACAGAGAAAACTTGAAGTTTCCTTTGACTGTGTATGGGACTCTAATCATGTGATACCTTAGACTAAATACAGCTAAAGAGCACACAAGACTTATGGAAGATTTGGTATACTGAATATATAACTTATATAACTTCCAATTTACTTTGCTTGCCTGTTTCGGGACAAACGTTTTCTGATTACTACCAAATCCTTAAAATGGTCTTTTATTTTCTACATTGCCTTTGGTTATTTTCTGTATTTTGCCTATAACGTATATTTCAGTGAACCAAAGACCGTGCTCTAAAGCTAATTAAATTGTAAGACCTCAGCACCATTGATTGCTAACACATTATTTGGTTTTGCTGAGCTCATCAAGATAAAACAAAAGGGCTTTTTTTCTTCTCACTCATAACTGAGGAAAAGACTTTCACACCACAGTGTAACTTTTTTTTCTTCTTATCTAGTCTGGAGAACTAAAAAAAAGCCTTAGAGAAATTGATACAAGTTGATTGATTTGTTGTATAATGGATAAATATTTAGATCCTTTGAGGATTACTGGAAGGTGGCTGGTTGGATTGTCATTATATCAAATCACGTGCACAATTGCAGTATTTTTTTCCTATCAGTGTCTGATGGAGCAGCTGAATGGCTTAGCTGGTGCCAACGAATTCTCCACAGTCGGTGGGAAGTAAAGAGATCGTCCCACCTGAACGTGCTGATTTCATTGGCCCTCTGGATGGGAATGATTAAGCTTTCATCTGTGCACATTGCTGCTTACCAACCAGGTGTGAACATGTGTAGTCATCAGCCTTCGCCCTGAGATGGGATCTTGCATTTATTCCCCTAGTATTGCATTTTGCTGTGTACACACCAGTTCAGTGAGCCAGTTATTCCATATGTTTCAAGGGATGGTATATAAGCTGTTATCCTTGATGATATTTTACAGGATATGAGCTTGTTACCCAAATCCGCAAATCCATCTGCTTGGTGTTAGTAAGAATGAATGATTTCTGAGTGGATGTTTAGTTACTGAACTGAATCTCATGTGTGTAAAAGCCTTTGGTCT
The DNA here is from genome assembly GCF_040954835.1 of Lepisosteus oculatus. Taxonomy (NCBI): domain Eukaryota; kingdom Metazoa; phylum Chordata; class Actinopteri; order Semionotiformes; family Lepisosteidae; genus Lepisosteus; species Lepisosteus oculatus. The sequence continues at coordinate 25,753,895 of NC_090706.1, forward strand.
CCCTAGTCCAGCCTGTTGCCCTTACTATGCTTCATTCAGACTTCCTTTTAGTTTGTAAATTTAATTGCATTTAACATCAGTAGCCAGTTCATACAAGAATGAATTCTGCTCTTTTACTGTGTGAATTGCAATGTTTTTTTGTCAGGTCCATGACTAATGTTTTTAAGAAAGATGCATATTAAACTGCCTTTCTATTTTCTCCTAGTTAAAAATCTTACTTTGTCATGATCTGTATATTTGTGCTTTCTTACTATTTTGATGGTAACATTTGCAATACAGTGGTTGGTGTTTTACTCTGTCATCAATCAGCCCGATGAAATAATTTGGACAAATTGCTGTGTTCCCTAAGGTAGTGTACTGATAGTGTATGTCCTGTGTTGTAGTCATAACAGGCTGAGTGGTCTGAGATCTGCAGCAGATTCAGATTACATCATCTACTGAGTATGTAGTGAGAATGCTTGTGCTTGACAATCCCACAGCTCAAGGGGAGGACAGTAAGATTTTACACTTAAATGTACCAGAATAATAAAGATTTATTTTCTAATTTGATTATGCACTTTTGTTTATGCACTGTCTATAATGAAACATTTGGAAATTCTGCAATCTCATAAGCAAAGGCTTTTATATGTTTTTACAAACAGTGAGACACTATCAGTATTTTCTCAAGACCTTGGAAAAGATCTTCTTTTAAGGAGTGAATCGTTTGCTGATTGAACGTGTAGGATATATAGAATTACACATAGTTTAATAGTTATATTTAGGACCTCATATCTTCTGATCTTAGATGTGCTTTCTTAAGCGTAAACAGTTTTTAGTTATTTTGCCTGTTCAATGCAATTGCTGCACTGCTGCACAGACAGGGGCCATGAAGGAACAGCTTTTGCCCTTTGAAAAACAATTCAACCAAAGTTGTATACATACTTTGTATATAGTTAATAAGTGCAGGTGAGATGTATTCAAGGTGTATTCTTTTATTTAAAATAAGGCCATGCCTTTGCTGGATCTGTGTGTGTTTCAGTTTGAGGTGCAGAAACATGCCCTTGTGTTCTTCAGTACACTTATCACTAAAGGAGCTGGAACACACAGATTGTTTTGGCCTTGCTTATTCATGGGAACCCACATTTCTTTAAAAAAAAACATTCCAGAGGAATGGGGGAGGGGGGTGGGGTCTGAGGCACTAGCTGTGAGAGTTTTGCCAGAGATACTAACATCTTCATTTCCTGTGTTGTGACATTATGACCAGCGTAATTGGAATGTGCAGTGTCAGAACAGTGGTTCGGCTTGCCAGCCTGAGAAAAGAGTTCAGGTTTTTAGAAAGATGAGAAGGAAACTCTAATATAATACTGTTGATTAGTAATAGTTTTACACTTCTCTATGGTGTGTTAAGGCTATTCATATTTAAATTAAGCATTGTATGAAAATGAACAGAATGAATATATTAAATATTTCAATTGTCCTCTTAATTCGCCTATGTTAGTATTCCTGTATTTTGTGGGTAAAAATGCTGTAAGAATTTTTCTAGGTTTTGTGAGGTCTGATGGGAAGAATTGCAGTTGTTTCAATTGGTACTATTCTGACTTTTTTTTTTGATGAATGATACAATGGTTAAAAGGAGGACAAATTAAAAAAAATGCATCAAAACAATCCAGTTTTTGTACTTTTACAGTTATTTTCATTTTTAATTACACAGTCATATAATCGACATAATTAACAGCAGTTGTTTTAGGAGGGGGACTGAAAAAGCAATGTTTCTGGGGTGTCATTTAAAAGTACCGCTTGGCTTATTTGAACAGAATGAAGAAAAACGGAACCTCAATCTTGCGGGCCATGTTGGATTTGACAGTCTTCCAGATCAGCTCGTCAGTAAATCAGTGACACAGGGGTTCTGTTTCAATATACTCTGTGTAGGTAAGTCTGTTGGTGATTTTTCACTTTTCATTTTTTTTTATTTAGATCTGTTTTGTGCATTCATTTTATCCTGAATGTCATACTTGTTTTTCTTATGTATCATTTGCAAAGGTTATATTTGAGCATGTAGTTTTTAGTTTTTTGCTTTCACCCCTAGAATGTTTGATGTTTGGAAATAAAAGGATTCAAAACGGAATGGTTTTGTCATTTGCATCACCTTATGTGCACAAGAGAAAATCAGTAGTGGGATACAGTCTTTGGGAGGAAATGTAAGAAATCTGAAAAAGTTTCACTTAGGAAAATGATTAGATTTTAAGAGGGAATGATGGGCCAAATCATAGAGAATTATGGGAGTTTGCCCAACCATGGTGTAAAAGCAGTCTCAGATCCTTCAAAAAGGAAGTGGACACGTTGGTGAACCCTTTGGAATTACCTGGATTTCTGCATGAACCACTCATGAAAATGTGGTCTGATCTTCAGCTAAGTCACAATAATAGACAAACGCAAGCTGCTTAAACTAATAAGACACAAACAATTGTACTTCTTCTTGTTAGTATTGAACACTGGGACAGTGTTCTATGGATGGATGAGACAAAAGTTGAACTATTTGGGAGAAACGTGCAACGCTATGTTTAGAGGGGGGAAAAAGCACTGCACACCAACACCAAAACCTCATCCCAACCGTGAAGCATGGTGGAGGGAGCATCATGGTATGGGGCTGCTTTGCTGCCTCTGTGCTTGGACAGCTTGCTATCCCAGAGGGAACTATGAATTCAAAATTGTATCTAGAAACTTAACAGGAGAATGTCAGGGTAGAAGTTGGGTGATGCAACAAGACAGTGACCAGAAACACAGGAGTAAATCAACAACAGAATGGCTTAAGCAGAAGACAAGTTGTGTTCTGGAATGGCCAAGTCAGAGTCCAGACCTCAACCCAATTGAGATGCTGTGGCATGATCTGAAGAGAGCTGTTCATGCAAGGAATCCCAGAAATCTCAATGAACTAAAACTTTTTTTGTAAGGAGGAATGGTCTAAAAGTCCTCCTAACCATTGTGCAAGTCTCATTAGCAGCTACAAGAAATGTTTGGTGGAGGTTATTGCTGCTAAAGGAGGCTCTACCAGTTATGAAATAAAAGGGTTCACATACTTTTTCCAGCCTGGACTGTGAATGTTTAAACAATGTGTTCAATATTGACAAGAAGTACAATTGTTTGTGTCTTATTAGTTTAAGAAGATCTTGTTTGTCTATTATTATGACTTAGTTGAAGATCAGACCACATTTTTATGAGTAATTAATGCAGAAATCCAGGTAATTCCAAAGGGTTCACAAACTTTTTCTTGTAACTGTACTAAGACCCAAATGAGCTAGATGAATTGAAAAAGCCTCATCTCATTCTTAATTTTTGTATTTTGATCTTAATTGCTGTTAGAATGATTTAGAAAAGATTCACATCTACAAGTGAGCAATGATTTTCCAAACACTTTTCTCATTGCAGAATGTTCTTATTTGTCTGTTTTTTTTTGCACCAGGTGAGACGGGTATTGGCAAGTCAACATTAATGAATACGCTTTTTAACACAACGTTTGAAAATGAAGAGGCTAGCCACTATCAGAATGGAGTGTATTTACGCCCCAGAACATACGATTTGCAGGAGAGCAATGTCCACCTGAAGCTTACGATTGTCGACACAGTGGGGTTCGGGGATCAGATAAATAAAGAGGACAGGTATGTGTGCAAAACGGTGAAAAGCTGTAGCTGTAGAGCAGAAATTCATCAGTACGCTCTCTGCTTGGTTTTTTTCTAAATTCTTTTTTGTATACAGAAGTAAAGAACGGACTCTCATTTGTGGTATAATGTGTTTTAGAGGAAAAATAAAGGCAGAAAAGTAATCCAGTCAGGTAAGGGAAACAGGTGGTATATTGAAATGTAAAAAAGATGCTAGAATGTTTTTTGAGAAGGCGGAATTCTTTCATTGAGCTCCAGCTGGGTGGTGTTCTGGTTTCAAGGCCTTGAAGGGCCTGACACTACTCTGCGCCTGGCGACATATGAAGGCAGGAGATCATTCACACAGTTTTTCTTCTTAAGCAAAATGTGTTGTATAGATTTTTTAAAAGAAATGAGACTGGGATTTTTGTGAATGTTCAAATATTTTGCTTGCCACATGGACTGGCCCGGCAGTTTCTTTTGGTGGACTGTGGAAGAAACTCAAAATGTCAATAATTGGAATAACTTGTCACTGAATATTGAATATTAAATATGTCCCATGTAAGTCTCCAAATTGATTTCTTTTGTGGAATATTTCTTGCAGAAATGGTTGTTTAGCAGACTGATTTATAAAATGCAATGTGAATACCAACTGTTCTCGCTTTGATCAGACATTGGACATTGGTTCTTTTCTTTTGGTATATTTCAGTCAAGTTGTTTTTAGCCAAGGTTATTTCATATAAATAAATAAAAAAATACATTTTTCAGAAGAAGGGAATGATTGGCTTGAATGGCCTTGTGACTTTTAAATGTCTAGAAATATATAATTTATGAGGTTATTGATTGTGGATTGTAAGCGGTCTGACATTGTGCATTGTCTGATACTCCCCGTGGGGCTTTTGAAGAAGCTCTTAAAGGAAAACAGCTAATAAGTTGTGAAATGCAATCAAATAATATTCAACAAAACCCAAAACAGGCATGACTACATTGATTTCAACAGGAGTTAATAGAATAACCATAAAATGTAGTGTTACAAGAGTATAGTGTTAGTTCAGTTTTTCCTTTGTTTTGTTCACATTACTCCTCAGCGATAACCCCTGTATCAGATTTCTAAATATTTATTTCAAGGCTCACTAAAAGTTAAAGATACATTAGCATGATTAATCTGAAGAGTGCAAAGATAAAACATGGTAATTATAAAGCTTCCCCTAGGTATCAATTTAATGATTCCTGAAGACTGTTGCTGAAGGTTATGATTATTGTCTTTATTGCCTATACATGAGGAGAGTAAAACACTTGATGTAGACATACAGGTTTATTAACATATAGTAGCATATTTATGCATTTAAATAATACATTAAAAGATTTTAGGGGGATATATTAGTTAACTTCAAAACAAATGCTCTTGTTTCATCTTGCCTGCTGTGTTCTCTCTGCAGCTACAAACCGATTGTGGACTACATTGACACACAGTTTGAAAACTACCTGCAAGAAGAGCTGAAAATCAAGCGCTCCCTCTTCAACTACCATGACACGAGAATTCACATCTGCCTTTACTTCATCGCTCCGACAGGGCATTCCCTCAAATCCTTGGATTTAGTCACCATGAAGAAACTGGATAGCAAGGTATTGAAGCAGCATGCCAGCTCTTAGCGTAGAAAAGTGTGCGCTCAACATCTTTTACTAATTTAGCAGAACTGCCTTTATTCCATCATTGTTTACGTGTGCTGCTTAATTTGTTTTAAGAAGTGGCATTGTTGTCATGTTATAAATAGAAAAGGATTTAACTGTAAGCTGTAAAGGTTTATTGGAATTACTTGATTCATACACTTCAGAGCACTTATATAATTGATGTACTGTAAATTTTATCTTTCTAACCCCTGTTGTTGTTTTTATTTCAAGTGTCCAGAAACTTTTGAGGACAGATTGTTCACTACCGACACAAGCTGTGTCTGCTGCCCATATTTAGGCAGTCCTTTTTTTGTTGGCAGATGTTTAGGTTACATTATGTAGGATTTTCCGAATTCCTCTCACTTTGTTAGATGGTTTTAGTGCAGCTGAAAGGAAATTCTAAATGGAATCCCGAAAATCTATTGGAGCAGATGCTGCTGGGCCCCTGACTTTATGGCCTTAATACGTGTCATATCCTTAATACAGGGAGGGGGCTCACGTGAGCGGTTTTGCTAATCGTCGTGTATTGGGAGGGGGCGCCGAGCACTGGGATACAGGGGTGCCCAGGGGGATATTTATAGTTCCACATGTCTCAAAATTTAGCTTCCACACAGACGGTAAAGGCCAAAGAAACAAGGGCCTTTTAGAAGGAAATGAGATCATTTCTTTTTTCAAGTGAAGTCCAAAGAGATCTTTGCTACTCATGACTTATCCCCAATGTATATAGAATAGTAGTATATTTCTGTAATTATATGGCACTATGTAATGACACGCACTTGAGTAGAGCTTTTCTCTTGGTTATCTGAGAGTATGTTTAGTTGCTTAGTAATTGATATTGGTATTGATATTTAATAAATGAACCTAAACAGATCACGTAAAAATATAATTTTCTTGTCGGTCAAAAAACAAGCATTTTTCTTGAATTATCTTCGAGCGAATCTACAGCTCCTGTAGTTGACACATATCCTCTTTTCATTGTCCAGTGTTAGATGTACTGTAGTGGACATTGGACATTCATGCAGGACTTGTAAGATCACGTTTTTAATGTCGCAGTTATCAGCTTCAGCATTTTGACAGAGAGCTGCAGTGCTGCCCCTTCACAAAATGGTTCATGACCGCACTATTTGTTTCGCATTTGAAAAAAACAAAAACTTTCTGTAGTCTCTTTAACGCAGCAGGGGTGAAGTTGCATCAGGACACCTGGGAATCTGATTTCTCAATAGAGAAAAGGTGCAGAGGGAGACATTTTAGAAATACACGGGAGTACCAGCTGATCAGTAAGCGAGTGCATAGTGCAGATGTGTATTGAGTCGGAGGCATTACAGTTAGCTGTTAAGGATGCCTACTGCAGTAGGGTAGAGGCTGTTCTTAAGTCTAGTGGTCCGTGCATTTATGGTGTGGTACTGCTTGCCAGAACACAGGGGGGGAGAGACGTTTGTGGCTGTGCTGGTTGGGATCCTGAATAATGGAATTGGGCTTTATTGCAACAGTGGGTAGTGTGAATCTTATCAATTTGATGGTAAATTGCATCCTATAATCTTCTGTGCTGTAACACTCCTACTTAGTTTTAATAGGAAACAAGCAAGTGGCATCTACCTTATTGTTGCCATGAATTTGATGTTCATGAGTTACTTGGTAATCAAAGATTTATTGTTTTTTTGATATTGGTCTGCAAAGCTTGATGTTAGGCTTTTCACAAATATGCTCTAGTATCAGCCTGTTCTTGCAGTGGTGTGGCAGAGGACTCAAGGAGTTCCTATGATGATAGCTTAAAAGTAATCCTCTCCCCTTTTGTTCTCTGCATAGGTGAACATCATCCCCATTATTGCAAAAGCTGATACTATTTCCAAAAGCGAACTGCACAAATTTAAAATTAAGATCATGAGTGAGCTGGTCAGCAATGGAGTTCAGATTTATCAGTTCCCAACTGATGATGAAGCTGTCACAGAAATCAATGCATCAATGAATGTAAGTATTGATTTTTTTTTCTAAACTGTTTTAAATAAATCATTCAGCAATTTGGTAAACTTTACCCTCCATCTCTTTTAAAGACAGATCTAGGCCTTTGTTGAAGCTGCTCAGTGTAGAATTAAGTTTCCCTTCACAGCTTTTCCTTTGTTATAAATCTGTTCCTTTTTACTCTGTGGAAAAATTGATTTTGGGAAATGATCAGTAGTGAGGATTATCTCGGTCTAAATGGAATAAGTATTCTGGCAGTATATGAAGCTCTGCCACAGTTTTATAATGGTTTAAACATGAGCTTTCTAAGTAGGCAGCTCCTTTGTGAAACAGGAAAGGCTGTTTTTCTTTCAGTCTCTTTAAGAACTTCCTTGCTTCCAAGAAAACTACTTTAGAAGTTTACTTTTACATTCTTGGCTCAAGTCTCTGTTTCTGAAGCCAATCGTTATTAGTACTTTGCCTTTACATCAGAATTTATTGCTCAGAGCAGCAGAGGAATGCATATTAAGGCTTATAAATAGTCTCATATATACTTACTCATGAAACTGTCTCCTGCAAATTGACTTTTTTCAGGTATATTTTTAAGAGACTGTGATTTCTCTTTTGTTTATGGATTACTCTTATTTTTTACGAAAAGTCAGCAATAACTATGCTAACTATCATTAGCCTGAAACATTTGTACTGTTGTATTCACAGAACATTTTGAAATCTTTTTAAATTTAAGTTTAAAAGTGGCAGGATAAATTTGATCCAATAGTTTGTTACCCCCCCTGTTGATTCCTTATCTAGTAGGAACAAAAAAAATGTTTCATTGATATTTCTTGAAAAGTGGTAATTTTTTAAATATATATTTCAAAGGCACATCTTCCCTTTGCGGTTGTTGGAAGCATAGAAGAAGTGAAAGTAGGTAATAAACTGGTGAGAGCCAGACAGTACCCCTGGGGAGTTGTTCAGGGTAAGTATTTTGCAAGCCATGCTGGATTTTGTCAGTTTTAGAACAGACATTTTCTCAGGGCTATTAACTTGAGCACAGTCTACAATATCACACTTGTCAAACTGAAGTCTTGCTAGGTTTTAGGTGCAGTTTGCCAGATTTTTGAACTGATATTAAAAGGCATTAAAATCAAGATCCAAAATTAATCAGATACTGTTCAATGGAAAGTTGTTTTATGACTTACTTTGCTCTGACTGGAGTCAAAACGGCATCGGGTTCCTAATTCAATTAGCGTGAATTTGATGACAGATGCACCACAGATCATGTGAGCTCACAGGACTTGCTGGTTTATCTCTTCTCTGCTTACGTTAAAGGTCTTGTGATGTGTAATTAAAACTTCATGCAAAAGACTTTAATGACCCCTATAAATGTAAAGTCTTTGTCTTGGGACAGTGCATTTTCCAGAAATTATAAGTTTTTTAGTTGTTTAATCTTGCGCTGGTATACAGTATGTCATGTTATGGACTGCTAGGTTGATAAGGGGCTATTCATTGATGGTCCAGTGGCACTCTCCCTTCATATAATAACACTTTGTGGTCTTAAGGAAGCTGATTAGAAACGCCACCAGATTTCTTTCTGATTTACAAGGCAGGAAAGCTTTCATAAGATTGTTGCAATCAGATGCCAAACTATTGATTTTTGTATGTTTGCATTACGGCAAGTTAAGAGGTCTGGTTATGTATCTGGAGAATGGGGAAAAGTCAAATTAGTTTTGGTTGTATTTGCAGCCCAAACATTTCAAGATTTAAAATGTTCCGTGTAAGCATTTCAATATTATGTAATGGACTAGCTTTTGTTCATTACTTAAAAAGCGCTGTACACTCAGTAAATGTATTTTTTACCATCTGTTGATGTATGTTTATTAAATATAACTGATAAAACAGTGAAGCATGTAATGCATGAAAAGCCACTCAACATGCTGTGAAATACAACATTGTAAAGTTCATCTGGAGTGATATCAGAATAACGATTGGTGTTACTTAGAATTCTTGCTCTCCCATCTTCTCTTATGAAACAGGATTAATCCTCCCTTGGTGATATAACAGTTTCTAACTTAGTAGGACACACCATCTATTTATGATGGGTGGGAGCTGAATGGACCACTTAACTGGTTTAATGAGGCTTTACTTTTAAAAAAAAAAGTAAATTAATCTTCTGAACAGAGCTTTCCAATAAATGGAGCCTTGGTTAATCTTTGCCTAATGCCTAGCCAGGGTATCCCAATAGCAGTAAACTGTTGATTTTCCTCTATCTGACAGGAGTAAACCAAAACAAGACAAAGCCCATTAATCACTGAGCTTATCTCCACAAGCAGGGTCATTTCGTGACAGGATCAGGCTTAGGAAACTCACTGTATATTTACTGAAGCTTCAGAACCGTAATCGTGAGATCCTATCAGAAGGATCAGGCTTGCACAGCAGTTGGTCACATGTTACTTAGCTGAACTTCTTGGTACTTGGAAAATTCTAAAACACAAGTGATCACTGTATATTCAAATGCTAGTCAATAGAATGTACTGTTTCCTTTCTGGAATTTGTAAAATAATTTAATTATGCATTAATAGCTCATTACAACAGCGTCAGCTCATTACAACAGCTTCTTGGTTTATGGTTATATTAAATAATTATTAAGGTTTTTATCCTTATTGCTCTGTGGAGAAACTGCAAAGTACCCCTTCACATGGGGTATCGCCCACAGAAGTGATTAGTCATAAAAATTGACATATCACATCTTTGGTCATATGAGTTTACTAAGTATCCATTATAAAATTAAACTTCAATAATGCATGCTACATTTAAATGATAAATATTAAGAATTTTAATTAGTGTAAAACAGTGTTTGCTGTCCCTTATGTATTTATAAAATCAAAAAATAAATATACCAAAAATATATTTTTAAAAAGTGTGTATAGTGTAACATTATTTAATTGTTGCATCACAAAGAAAGACCTCCAAGCTCCCATAGTGGAATCACAGAAACCTCAGAACAACCTGGAGTTATAAAAAGAGCTCAAGACCAAAGTCCTAATTTAGGACATCTATGAGATAAATGCGAGGGTTTACAGGGAATACAAGAAGTTACAAGAAGAAATTACAAGAAGACCTTCTTAATGTAGTGACCTTCTAAAGATCATTTAACATTTTACCATTTAACCCGTTATAATATGACACTTAAACACAAAAATTCACTTCCAAGTAATAGAGACTGTATGAATTAGTTTGAATGTCAAAATGTTAAGATAACACAAGATTTTTCTTCTTTTGTCTTGACTTAAATAGTGGAGAATGAGAGTCACTGTGATTTTGTGAAACTTCGCGAGATGCTGATTCGGGTAAATATGGAAGATCTTCGAGAGCAGACACACGCCCGGCACTATGAGCTGTACAGGCGTTGCAAACTGGAGGAAATGGGCTTCAAAGACACAGACCCTGACAGCCAGCCCTTCAGGTAACTCCTCCATCTTGACAAAAACACAGATCCTGATAGCTGGCCCTTCATAAAGCTCCTCCATCTTGACAAAGACACAGATCCCGATAGCTGGCCCTTCACACAGCTCCTCCATCTTGACAAAGACACAGATCCTGATAGCTGGCCCTTCACACAGCTCCTCCATCTTGACAAAGACACAGACCTCGATAGCTGGCCCTTCACACAGCTCCTCCATCTTGTAAATGACTGTGTTATTTCAGCTTAGGCTTTTATCATAACATTACAATTATTGTTTTTTTAATGTGCAAATGTGGTCACAGCTTATACCTTTGGGTTTGCTGGAGTAATCCAGGTAAAGTAGACTCAGAGCCTTAAGTACTAATCTTTACTTGTCTGAAAAGAAAATTAACTCTAGAGACAGCTTGCACTAAAAGTTAATTAAAAACAAATCTCAATTTTTTTCTCAGAGATCAAACATTTTAAATGATTACAGAAGATCAAAACATATCCCAGTTTTACCTCTTTCCTGATTAGAGAGTCCTCATGGATGCCTTTACCTGTTAGTGGATCAATAAGTTGTGGTTTAAGGGACACCCGCCAGATCACACTGACAAATAATATAGAAACCTTTTCCAGCACACAACAAACTGAAACCAAAAGACCAAAATTAAACTTATAGTTTTAAGACTGAAATAATTTGACAATTAAAATAAATAACAAAAAAATAAAAATGAAATACCCCACTCATATTTTTTAATCACTGGAGTAAATGCCAGCAGTCATCTCTGTCTGTGTTCATGAGGTAAAACCAGCCAGAGTCCATAGAGAAATCTCATGTCTTCGTTTTGTGTAGCTTGCAGGAGACGTACGAGGCCAAAAGGAAGGAATTCCTTGGGGAGCTCCAGCACAAGGAGGAGGAGATGAGGCAGATGTTTGTTAACAAAGTGAAGGAAACAGAAGCCGAGCTGAAGGAGAAGGAGAGAGAGGTGAGAGACGGAGGTGGGGTGTGCCCAGTGCTAAACTTCGGGACACAAGACACAACGGCTTTGTCTCTGCGCTGTGTCGCATTGAGTGTTGTTCTGAATTGGGCACACATTTTCATTGACTGTCCGCGTGCTTGTTCAAAAGACTGTCCATTTTTGTAAGTTTTGGATCACAATAAATGGAAAGCTAGAACATCAGCTGTTTGAAAAATTATTTACGACTCATCAATTCTAATGACTGTTATCTTTGGTTACGTGTCCACAGAGAAGCTGTTTTCAAGAGATTGATTGGCGACTCTTCATCGGTGACCTGACTTAACTGTCGACCTCTTTCCCTTGCTTATTTCCTCGCCCTCCTTTCAGCTGCATGAGAAGTTTGAGCAGCTCAAGAAGATGCACCAGGAGGAGAAGCGGAAGGTGGAAGAGAAGCGCCGGGACCTGGAGGAAGAGCTGAATGCCTTCAACAGGCGGAAGGTGGCAGCCGAGACGCTACAGGCGCAGTCCCTGCAGGCCACCGCACAACAGCCGCTGAAGAAGGACAAGGACAAGAAAAAGTAAGTCCTATCTCTTCTCTTTTTTTTTCCCCACTTCCTTTTTCTCCTCCTGGGCTGTGCCATGAGGGGCCAGTGTGAACACGTACAGTAGCAAATGTCTCTTCTCTATGAAAACTGGACGTGTAATGTGCAGATGAACCAGGGGAGGAGTGGATACTTCTGTCTGATGCAAGACAAGCCTCTCAATTTCTGCCCTTTATACCATTATTAAAATAATAAGTCCTGGCTTTTGAAGGGATTCATATTTTTCCATTTGGAAAAGGAAAAAAAAACTGAAACACTTTTACATTTATGGTGAAATTAGTCTGAGATTCAGATTTTGTTTGGTTTTAATACCTGTTACGTGACATACCTGTTTTTCTGAGGAAAGCCAGGCCTTTAAAGAAAAAATCGTGGCAGCTGAACTATGAGGTGTGGTTCTGGAGACACTTCTTGAAACAAAACAAATCTACATTTGCATTTAATTGTTGTTTTTCATCTATACACCTGGAACAGATAATTAAAAGAAGTGCATAGTTTCAACTCCTTAATATTTAGTTTAGTATTTTCAGCCTGTAAGGGAAAATTTAACTTTTATTGGCATGGACACTCCAGGCTCTCATGTGGGTACAACGCAGTGTTGTCTTGGTACTTATTTCTATGACGGCTTCGTCTGTTATGAATTTGTCAAAATATCATTAAATTGCACAGTACATCTTTCCAAGTACATTTTTAAAAATGTTTTTGTTGGTTGTACTGGACATGCCAGTCTTAGACTTTTTATATAGATTTAAAAATGTGATTGGTCTTTGTATAGCAAATACTGTTGATACACCTATCAATCAGCCTTCTGAAATAAGGTTTAGCAAATCTGTCTTTTTTATTTTTTCCATTTATCTAATCTAATATAGTTCGAAATTAAGTAAAACGTTTTGGAATCTTGCAGCTCCTCAGATGTTTTAACCTTATTCATGTTAATATAAACACTTCACTTTTAGTATTTAAGAATTCAAATCATTTTCAACTCTGAAATGCAGCTTTTTTTCAAGGTCTTCTCAACTACTTATATTTCTTGCGCCACCTATAGTCTCATCGAGGAAATTTTGCAATGAGTTTTTTATTGCGATCAGAAAGCTAGGCATTTATCAATCCTGAGCACTGCAGAAAATGCCAGATAATTTCTTTTCATTGTAAAACTACAGGCTTCATTGTTCCTTGATTTATGTTTTCATATAAATGTATTCATTTATTCATAAATGATCAAAATATTGTTTGATTTATTTAAACTGATATTAACTGATAAAATGAAATCCATATATCCAGTATTATATAACATGCAAAAAAACTCAGAACAACAGCACTTTTTCATTAATTCTTTGTCTTGAGTTTTAAAATGTGGGGAAAACCATAATAGTTTTTAAAACGATCAAGTTCATTCAGTTAATTTTATGTCGCACTCCATATTTCAGTTGATTTATCTTTTTAATTTCACTTCATGTGTTTTTATTTAATTTTTGTGTTATTTCATGTTTTCTTTCAGTTAATTAATGGCACAGGAAAACCCAGGCCGGACATGGATTTGTCTTCCATCACTGTAACAACAAGAACTTTTTTTTTCCTGACATTCCAACATTGATTGACATTTTGTAAGTGGACCAAAGAAAATTGTGGGAGGCAAGAACAGTTGCTTTGTATACAGACAATGGGTGATAATTGCTTTATGTGCTTTTTTCTATGATTAATAATGTTGTAAGTCAATTGGGACATTTTATCGAGAGTTTCACCTTTTCTGTTTCATTTAAGCCTTAGGCTTTCCTTTATGTATGGCTGGTAATGACTGATTTAAGAGAAGAGGATAAAATGGGTAACATTTTTTATTTCTTGGTACTAATGTCATACACTTAAGGGTTTTATTGAAGAAATAAAGTTTATGTACACTTATTTCCATATACTGGAAGATTTCTTTAGAGGACATTTCAAAGTCTTTATCAGTAGAGAGCGCCTCAGAATCTGAGCCAGGTCAGGCCTGTAATTTATTCCAATACAAGATGATTATGGATAAAGCAGAGTTTATAGTTGTCACCAAATTCAACTAGTTACAACAAGTCTAGAGAATATGAATTACTCTGGTGCTTTTTAATGTTTTTTTTATTAACAAATCCAGGTCTGTGGATGTCTTAAGGGCTTAGTTATATTTAAGAATTATACTTCAAATCGCATTTTTCTACTTTATGACTTTGTTATACACTAGAAAATAACAATGCTGTTTGATTTTATCTTGTACATATAAGCTATATAGGAAATTGAGATTCTGTAAGTAGTATGAGAGGTTTGACCGTTTACAGCGCTCAGAGGACATGTAGGGGAGGAAGAATGTAGCTTGAGCCTAGTTTCTTTTATTTTTTGGTGGAGGAAAATCTTGTGTATTTGCTTGTACTAAAAATAAAATGAAGACAACATTACTATGAATAAATAACTCAGCCATGCAACTTTGCTACATACTGGGCCCCGAAGAGGCTGCTTTTGTTGCTGTGGAGTGAGTAATGTTAGCGCTCAGGCGTGAAGAATCAAATTATGTTATTTTACCCTACTTAATATTTTTGTCCTGTTCCGTGAAGGACTCCCCAGTCTTTGACAGGGACTTGTTATCCAGGTACATCCTCCCAACTCTGCTCCATGTCAGTTTTACACCAGAATGTGCTGTTTACTATTATACCAGCTCAAGCATAGACATTTGAATTGATCCAGTTTCAATAAGAAGTTATTATGCTTTATAAAATTACACTAGTCTTTAATTTCCTGTCCTGTCATCATTTGATCAAATTCCATGAAAACATGTTTTAAGTTCTTTAATGTTTTACCGTCCGTATGTGTGAGTATACCAAGTGGCTTTTGACTCACTCTGTTTACACCTTAAACCTACAGAAATATCTTAATTAATTTGATATAATTAAGCCCTTTTGGAGAACTTTGGTTGAACACATACTCTGTATTCAGTGTATTTAAAGACCTTTCTTGATAGGAAGAGTTCTCTGAAGACAAGTGGTGCAAGGTGCCAGTGTTACAATGCAATAAAATAAGTCATAATATGAACTGAGAAGTGAAGATGCCCTATGAATTTTTCAGCAACATCACTGATGTCCTAATTCTTCACTTGTATTTCTTATACAGGGGAACAAATTCAGTTGCACTGGGAGTCTTAGAGGGTTGCAGGATATCAGAATTTCACAATAAACATGCCATTGACAGTGCTGATTTAATATTTGCTAGGTTTGTGCTAGGTTTTGACTGACTTCAAAGATCTTTACAAAACCATTTTTCTTTCAGATAAATAGTTCAAGCAAGGATAGTCCAGGGCTAGGAGTGCTGTTGTAGTTTCTGATTGCAACATTAAAGAGATCACATCACAATTCTTATTGCGCTGTATAACCTGTCTCAGTATTTCAGATTATTTCCAAGCACAGTCATTAAAGTAACTCAGGTTCGACGTACTGTAATATGGCAAAATAATTCTGGCTAGATAACTTGCTATACAAGTATATAATCATGACTGATACTGTTTGATAAATTGTGTACCATGTGAATTAGGTATTCCTCCCTTGGAATATATTTTCAGGAAATAGGAAAATAAAATTTCTATGTAATTGTAAGAAGGGCCTTGTATAAAAAGAATGTAACCTGCTGGAGAATGTATTTGCTATAGAAGTAAAAGTGTGCAACAAATAGTTCTTACAAATGTAGTATGCAGATCAGTGATGTGTCCAGTAACATCAATATTTATTAAGTTTAGTGAGGACCTTTTTAACCAAAATGGTTCATATTGAATTGGGGCCTATGTATTCACTAGTACTAAACATTTCACCTATGTTAATATAGTTAAAACTGGCTTATGAGAAAAACTTGTCATTTAAGAATCTGTTATGGGTAGCACAGTGACGTAGTGGTTAGCATTACTGCCTCATAATGCTGGGGCAGTGGTTCATTTCCGGACCCGGGGTTTTGCATGTTCCCCCCCTCTGTTCAAGTGGGTTTCCTCCAAGTGCTCTGGTTTCCTCTTGCAGTCCAAATACATGCAGGCAAGTAACTTGGTTTCTGGGAAAACTGGCCCTGGTGTGAGTGTGTGTTCCCTACGATGGATTGGCGTCCTGTCCAGGGTGTACCCCACTTTGTGCCCAGTGCTTGCTCTGGCACCCCTGTGTTCCTGAATTGGATGAAGTGGTTAGAAAATGGATGGATGGAAGAATAGGTTTAATCACTTTCTTAAACGGGACCATTGTCGTTTCTAGACATTTCTCTTTGTTAGTTCTTCACTTTACTTACACTACCTGCATTCCATAATTCAGTATTCCCCTGTACAGGTTGTTCCTAATGGCTGAAGTTTCACTAACTCGGCAGAATCCTTGTTTGAAACTGAGTAGTAGGTCTTTGCCATCGCTTGCTCTGTAGCTTTAACTTATGAACCCTTTCTTGCTGAATTTTTGGATGCGTATTACGATAGCAATCTTACTGGTCAATGGTGGTGTTCTTTTGTTTTCTGGTGTCCTGCTCTTGCAAACAATGTTTAAAGTCCACAATAATTTGCTAGTAAAGATAATCTGCAGAAAAGATTATGCAGCAAAATCAAAATGCTTATCTTGTGAGTAAAGATGCTGAAGAGGGGTGGGTGTAGAGTGTTGCACAAAGGATATAATTTTATAATCACTCTTAGCTTTATACATTTTGTATTCTATATAAAGGTTTGTAGAAGTTAGTAATGAGAGTAACATTTCAAATTCCCTTCATCTCCACTGTTATATATGTATTTTTCTATCACTTTTATATTCACTTAGCAATTGAATTGTGTTTTTGTAATGACACTGAGGAGAATTACTTTTGTAACCAAGATTCTTTGGGGGGGGATAGATTTGCCCTTTTAGGGAATATGTCTGAGCAGTATAATGCATGTTACAGTTCCATACATTATGGCATTACATGAATAATTACAGTTTCTATATTTTTTGTTTAATGGCTCATTTCTTTGTATCTATATTTTATTTGTAAAGTAAATCAGCCATGCTTGTTTTCAAGACCTTTAATAATGACATATTTACAGGATAAAGGTGCACACGTCCGTATTTACTGTAAAATATCTCCATGGTGTACAATCATAATAAACGATTTTGTTATGTTATCAATCACTCATCTCTATTTTTCTTATTGTGGTAATGTGCGTGTTTCCTGCATTGTTTTCGGTCGGGGGTAGTAAATCTTTCATTCAGACAAAAACCGCTTAACAGCCTTTTGTCTTTATTCTTTTTTTCCTGCAATGTGTAAGGTGGTTTTACATAATTTTATGGTAAGGGATAAATGTGACCTTTGAATTTATACCGGTTTCTGTTCCATGTTGTCTAGCCAATACAAACTGGATGGCACAAAACGGGTAAGAGGGAGGACAGGAAATAAAATAAAAATGATTAGTAAAGTGCTTTCAGTGCAGACGGCAAACCTGCACGGTGATGATTGTCTTCGCAGGCATGCTGCTATCAGTGAAGAATGAATGAATGAGTGACATTGCTTTATTGCTCCCTATATACACTTGTTCTTCACCAGCTTCTCTGGGTGTTACTTTGCATATATACAGAAAGCAACCTAATACAAGTCCTAACTAAAATATTACTCCTGCAGTTGTGTAAATGTGGAGCAAGAAATTCTGGCTTTCTGTGCATAAAATCATGTTGCTTTTAACTGTTTGACCATAATTTACTATATATGCAACCTTCTGTATTTAATCACCCTTTCATATTTTGTACCCATCCTTTTCAAAAGTAGACTTGTCTAAGGGACTGCTGATGCATTCTTAAATTTTTGCTTGCGCTTTAGACATGCAGAACTTTCTTTTCAAACAAATTTATACAGTAATTTATTTTTACAACAACTGTGTGACACATGTAGGATGATTTGTTTTGGTTTGTTTCTAATTCACATTTTCTCTCTCTTGATATTTACTAAAGGGTATGGTTAGTTTTAAAATGTCCCACCACGTTATTTTTAGTCAAGCTTGTGTTACCAGTCAAACCTGGTGTTCAGGGTTATGTTATTCTGGCCATTTAGAATGATTATGATTATTATGATTATACCTCCAGATTTTTCTAATTTGGCAGAATTCTTTTTATTTTTCCACATTTAGAATCACAGGTTACATTATAAAATCCCTTGGTGCAATTAATTTATATTAGATATCTCATATTAGGGAGGATAGATTTACAGATCTACAGTTTGAAGATATACAGTATAGTGCAGTATATCCTTAGCAATTCTAAAATAAATCTTTAAACCCAACTGTAACAAAAGTATTTTGTTTGTTTATGTAAGCAATAATTTCAAGACCATGGTAATTCCCCAACCAGGAACTTGACAGCAGAAATGTGTTTTATGTATCTTGCTCATCATCAATCAGCTACCACTTCCTATCCATTTCATAATCATGCCAAGAGCCTTTAAAAATAATTGGATGTATTTCATTAGCTAGTCAGGTTGTTTTTTACTTATGTTGCATTTCTGCTTCATTAATAACTTTTTACTGCACATTTAATGCAGACAAGACAATATTGAGACTCATTGCATGCCTCGTGTGCTGCCCATCTGTTAAGTTATGTTCAATGTGCTAGTCACTGACTTGCTGTTCTGTTTTTTTTCTGTAGTTTCTTTAGTCTTCCAAGTGCGTGCTCCTTAACATCAGGAAGACATTTTAATTAGAAGATTTATTAAAACCAAAACGCCACATGCTGA
The DNA here is from genome assembly GCF_040954835.1 of Lepisosteus oculatus. NCBI lineage: Eukaryota > Metazoa > Chordata > Actinopteri > Semionotiformes > Lepisosteidae > Lepisosteus > Lepisosteus oculatus. Next base: position 25,772,847 of record NC_090706.1, read on the forward strand.
AGGAGTTACATTTGGTGCTGTCGCCTTTATGCTTCCATTAATTCACCACTTTAACTGGTGTAAATGCTGCAGACTAAAACTCTTGCCATTTGCTTCCTGTGAAAGTGCCCTCCAGTGGGCTTCCTGTAGACTTCGGATTGGTTTCTGCTGACCTGTCATTTCCAAATTCATTTGCTGATGCACGAGAACGTGGTTTCCTGAGAAATGTTTTCTTTATGTGGCCAAAGCTTTCTCCTACACTTAAAAATGCTTTCGTAAAGTGTTAAGTACATAATGTACAGTGTGGCTGATGCATTTGTTTGAGCTTTTTTGTATTGCTTTGGATTTGTAATAGCCTGATGTCATGCACTGTAACATTGCAGTTTTAAGCTTCCCAGCCACTCCTGCATTGGAAGGTTCCAGCATTCCTGAGCAATAAGCACTTTCCATTGTGACTTCACCTTGTTGTACATCAGTGCTGAGTACATTCAGCCTTTCCTTGCTGTGTTTAAGAGTCTCGTTTGAGTTCCTGAAGTGGGAAGGGTTATGATTGATAGTTTGACTTGCTGTTAACATACTGTATACTGTATTGCCAGATTAAAGATGCATTCATTTTTTCACTTAAAAACACAACTTGACAAACAATGCCTTCGTGGGTATACCATAAAGAAAAACTGCAATACTTTCATTTTGAGAAGAAAAAAAATATATTGGACACCTGGAAGAAAATTTTGACAATTTTGGAGATTTAAAAAAAAAATCAATGCATCTTAATCTTTTGCCCCCTACTGATTTTGGCCACCGTTTACCGATGGCTAAAAACCAAAATGGTCCAGATTTGTATCTCTTATGCTTGCTACCAATAAAAACTTGTTTTTGAACTGTTCATTTGTATTTGATTTGATGATTTATAATTAATGTAAACATGGAAATATTTGCTCAGCTTGATCATAATATTTTCCCTTGGGAAAAATGTCCTTTTTCAAAACAAAAGGTTCCATAGGCAGTCAATCATTACTCCCTTTTTTGTAATAGTTTGTATGATTGGTTTTCTGCTAGAAAGAGCTGATACACTTCGGCGATTAAAAATATTGTTAAATATTTAACTTATCATACTGATGAGTAAAATATTGAATATACTTAAGTTTCAAACATGCCCTGCTTTCAGATTTATAAACCTGAAAGAGTCCAGGACTTGCCTGACTGCTCTAGAGCTGCTTTATGGAAATTAAAATAAAGCAGTGTAGAGTATTTGAAAATGGATATGTACTGTATGACTGTGGTGCACTCAAAGTACTTACAGTACACTTTATACAGCTTTAATTCCACTTTGTGATTTTTGTAAATGTGTAAAAGCAGGGAACATTTTAAATACCCAAAAGTCACATTTAAGTAAACATTCAGGAAACAAATCTGTAGTGAATTCATTTTTATTCATTAAATGGCAAAGGAAAAGAGTCTTTATAAAACATTAGGCATGAACTTCACAGTATATTATAAAACAAACTGAAGGTGCTTTTTATAGTTTTTGGTCCCATCATAAAGGGAGGAAGTAATAAACATCTAGTTCAGTGGTACAGTTTTTATCTTATTTATATTCCTGTGCAACTTCATACTTGTTAACAGGACACGCAATCTGCAACAGTCTTTAGCTGCCTTTGTATATATATATTTTTTTTTTCTAAACAGACAAGTTGATTCATACATTTCACAATTTCCACATACGTACTTAGCTTATGAAAAGTAATATTTGGGTACATTAAGCATCACATTTTTTCAGTATAATAAACAAGCAATACTATGATTCTACACCATAATATTAAAAGGTGTAATTTAAAGGCTTTCAAAAGGAATCGCCATTTTAAAAGGAAATGGTTAACCAGATAGTTGTGGAAAAAAGAAGGTCTGCAATAAAGCAATGTTAAACCAAACAAAAGATAAAACAAAACTGAAGAAATAAATCAAGAGCAGTAAAAATCTATAAAAATAACGATCTCTAGAAATACTCCAAATATTTTACATGGTAAGATATAAGACGTACTGTAGCTTTAATATCTTTAACCATTAGTTTTGGCACTCTTTTGCCACTTTTAAAACAAACCTTCATCCTCATATTGGATTTTAAACATACCTTGAGAAAGAACCTCTTAGTCCAAAATGTTTTTATCTGTAGAAATGATGTATGAAATTAGAAAACAAACTTCTTAAAAGTCTTAAAAACTGTTATAATCAGCTTTTGGAGTGTCTTAGAAAACAGAAGAGTATTAAAGGATTTGGATTTTTTTTTCCCCCAGTGAAATCTACATCCTAGATACTACAAGAGTTCTTGTAAAAATATAAAGCTACAAATCAGGATGCAACTTAAAAAAATAATTCCCTACACACAAAGCATTTTCCACTGTGGTAGGCTTACTGCTCTTTGTTTTGAAGGACAAGTACTTGCTGGAGCCTCTGACCTAGAAATTGAACATGTTTTTTTTGTGGCAGAAGATGCAGAATTCAAGCTGGAAAGAAACAGTATTATGTCAAATGGTTTCTGAATGTGGGGCGACTCCCTGCGAATTTGAAGATGGTGTTCAGAGACTAGAAAGCACCAATGTCTGTGTGCAGGCTGCGCACGCCCTCACTTCTGCTCCCCTCAGCTCTGCCTTGTTCCCAGGAAGGCCTTAGCTGACTGGAGGCTGAAGTGGAGGGCATGGGGACCCGTTTTCCTGCAAGGCCTCGTGGGGATTCACAGTATCGTTCCCTCCAACTTCCACGGCTATGCCTTCGTTGTACAAGCACCTGAAGCCATCATAGAACTCGTCCGCCTCCACCTCCCCATTGTGCTGTTCGGCCTTCCTGAACTGGCACAGTACACGGCCTGGAAGACTGGGCTGTGTGGCTCGCTTTCTGAGGACTGCGGGGCAGAGCTCTGGGATACTTCTTTCACAATACAGAGCGTCCCTGTTAGCTGGGTGGAAAATGTACACCGTGTTGGGTGGAAGAGAAAACTGGAGACCACTGAGGTACTGATCCACCAGTTCTTTGCAACGGATGAGCTCAGTGCTGTCGATCTGGAACAGAAAATAAAGGCACTTGAGAACAACTCTGCCAATAAGTGTAATACTAATAGGTCTGCAGAAGTTTAATTAGCTATGTCAGCATGCATAGGCTGCAAAGGAACAAGTAAAGGTTTATTCCATGCTGAAAAGAGAAGAGAAGAAACAGTTTCGGCTGTGGAGCCTTTTTCAGATAGTGAAGAAGGCTCAATAGCCGAAACTGTTTCTTCTCTTCTCTTTTCAGCATGGAATAAACCTTTACTTGTACCAATAGGTCTTACACTTTTGAGCTAACCTTCAGAATAGTGACACGTTCAAGCATTTGCCCTTAAAAAGCCAATGTCCTAGCTTTTAAAGGGAAATTTCATGTATGCAATCCACAACATTTCTGTTTAAACTGTTACAAATGTTACATAATGTCAGTAAAATGTACATAAATATCAGTAAACTCCTACCTGTGCTTTCTTCAGCAGATCGGTAAAAACAGAGAACCAATCAGGAGTCAGCCTCTCCAGCTCCAAAGTTATGGTTGCCAAGGCCAGCGTGGAACCTTTGAACTGTGAGAGCTGGTGGCAGGCCATACAGTGCTGCACCTGCCTGGTCCATAGCTCGGCTTGGAGGGAAGGGATCTTCTGAGCAAGCACGCCAGGAAGACGGGGGTGGCTGGACAACGCCATGGCATGGAACTGCGAATGAAATTGAGACCCATCAGCAATCTCCCACCCTCTATTGCTACAAACGTTATTCAGGCCCTTCCTTGCTTCATTTTCCCGTCTGTGTCTCTCACATCCAAGCTGGGGGGTGGGACGCCGTTCCCATTTTGCTACATGTTGTACTTGTCCATCGACTTGTCTGGACCGTCACTGTAAATTAACCAAGGGAAGACTACATATTTTTGGAATCCTGGTCTTGCCGACCAGCCTGTTTGTATTTGCCAAACTTGTTTCTATTGTCTTACTATTACGTTCTGTAATTTTGCAAAATGGTTTTTGGCTTTTGTAAGCTTTACATGTTTAGCGAATAAGCCATGTGTACTTCGGTTTACAGGTTGCACAGCTAAGGATCCTATCAGACTGGACAGAGGTTGAGAACTGTGGTTGTTGGTGGGATGGTTTATCATCAAGGCCAACGTTAGAAATTTGAAAGTCTTTAACTGGATTGGCCAAAACTCATAGGCGTCTACCTCTAAAAAGGAGGGAGGATCACATTCCCTAAATGATGAAAGCAACCTCTTTTGTAAGGAATGTAATTTAATAATGTCTGGAAAGTGTCTTAGCTTATTCTTATATAAAAACAGCAGTCATATCATAAGGTGGATCCTGCTGCTTATTCAGGGTGTTAGATATAGTTTATACAAGAGGAAAACCTGGCTAATGAAACACAAATCTCAATTTTTGATCACTTATTAACTCTTGCTGCCGAGCCATCTCTGCAAAATCCTCTAGAAATGTCAGACTTTCTTACAAAGTTTGAAATGCAGAAAAATGACACCCCTGTGTCTAACAGAAAGTATTTTAAACCTTTTAAAGATGAAAGTTAGCTATTTAACAGTATTCTCTTAATCAACTTCAGGTGTTTGGGAGATTTTTTTGTTTTTTTGCAACCAGAGAGTGAATTCAACAATCCAATTTAGACAAATTAATTAACATATTTCAAACTTATGTGCTGAGCATTCCTGTATGTGGTTAAAATAGTCAGGTTTTGATAAATGAAGCAATACAGATAACCCATTTTGCACTGATGGCACCAGTACCTGTTATCACATTATGTCTGAAAGACTAATGCATTATCCCCCCCTCAAAAAGTCAAAGAACTAAGTATTTCCAACTGCCTTATTTTCTTATATAAATGTTTGAATATGTTCATATAAATAGATCATTTTATTTTGTAAAGCTTATCCACTGTAGAAGGCTTACAAATTAGAATAAATCTAATGTGAGAACTACTAAAGTGGCCTCCCTGTAGAGATAGAAGCATTAAAGATACAACAGTTGAGAATTGGAAGCTGTAGCATTTGTTGCTTATTTATTGCCTCTCAGTATACTATGAGTGTGAAATTCCTGTTACAGAGAAGCAGATTCAATTGTTTAAATGCAGAGCTATAGCAGAGAAAAACAGCATATTCACTTTGGCTACTGACCCATTTTTTAGATTGGACATTCAATCTTACCTATGCAAATTATTAACAATCAAGATTCTCTTTGTACTCCATCAGTATTTAAGCACCACTGTCGAAAAAAAGTATTCTAATCTTTTTTTAAGCTTTATTCCACAGTCTCGATTCATAGAGAACCAGAAAGGAGCACTGTTCTTACTTACAATGTTAAGAAAGTCGACTGGAGTTGCAATGTAAAGGTCCCAGTGCAGCTTGTTGAGAATGGTCCTCTCCATCCTTAGAATTTCTGCTGGTGAACATTTGCATCTGCTCTGCACTGCAAGATCCTTAACTGACACAATCACCTATTACAAGAAATATAAACAATAAGCAAAACAATAAATGCGATTCTATCGAACTATACATTTTGTATTACATGTTTTTTTAATGTAAAACAGCTTTTCGTTAATGATGAGAATTCTAGTTTTGTGCTATGATGCAGTCTTTTAAGTAATCAAAAGGGCTTATACATTTACCAAATCAATGTTTTTTTAGATAAAAAAAGTGTATGACACAGAAAATATGAATCTTTATGAAGTAGTGCATGTAAAATAAAAGTAAAGCACTAATTTAGTTAGCGTAATTAAGGCATTAATTAGACTCAGGTGATTCATTTTGAATTTGAGTTTGGGCAGCCCTGTCCTATAACTTCATCAGAAACTTTGTGAGTTTTGTCTTCACCATAAAGGTTAGTGGAAAGGCGTCAGGTAATGATCAAGAGAGTTTCCAGAGGACCTCAGAAAAGAAATGTCAGTCTGGAAATAGAAAATGCTCAGGCCCATGGTGACTCTACCCAGGACCAACCATCCTGCCAAGATCCCCCAATGGGAACCTGGAAAATCACCCAGGAGAACACAAGGAACCCTTGGGTGATACCTCTGGATCTGAAAGCCTCTCGCAGTGTGGCTGATGTCAGTGATCATGCCTCAACCATCAGGAAAATATTGAATGTGTTGGATTTTCACGGGAGGATTGTCAGGAAGAAAGATTTGTTCTCTAAAAAGAGCATTGCCACTCATTTCAAGTTTGCCAAAGAGCCCCTGGATGACCCACAAAACTACTGAAAGTGATCTCTGGACAGGTGATCAATAGTGAATCTTTTTGGCCACAGTGAAAAATGTTATGTTTCGCAACAACCAGACACTGTCTTCCTAGAAAGATGCTGACAAACATGGTCAAAGGAGAACCATAGTTATTTGCCATCATTGAGGGAACAATGTTGTTAGTGTTAGAGCATCAAATTCTGGAGGAGAATGTCAGGCCATCTATTCATCAGCTGAGGCTGAGTTAAACGTGAGTTATGTGGCAAAGCAATCCTATATACAACAGAACTGCCGAAGAAGAGACTTTGCATTTTTGACTGTCCAAACCTCAGCCCCATTGTTATTGCAGGACCTGAAGCCGTCTGTTCATGTAAGGAATTCTTCAGACATTCAAATTCAAGATCAAGTTTGCTCAGCCACAGTACGTAAGCTTCAGAAGATTTAATGAAAATGTATTTTTAAGTAAACTTACTTCATCTTCCTCATTGGTCTTTGCAGCAAGAATCAAGGAGGTGACAGCAATGCAGCGTAGGTACTTTGGCTGTGCCTGTAAATGAAAGGAAGACACAGTTTGATAAATTGCAGCATTAACCACTATATGGTATTTTCTTAACATGCATTGAAATAAAGTAATCACAGTTCATACTAAAATAGTGTGCAAATTGAAACTAAGCAAAAAGGATTAAAAGATTGAAAATCTCATCACCTTTGGCAATAATGCTCAATGTACATTAGCTCATTGAATGTCTGTGTCATGAAGTACAATGAGGAGACCAAGTACTTACCTTGACTGATGCTAGCATTCTGTTGAGAATGCAGACAGCAAGTGCAAAGGTTTCTGGGCAGTATTTAAAGAAGGTGCCCAACTCCAGTAACCACAAAACCACCTCCTCATATTGAGATGGAGAGATATCTGTGCCCTATCATTAGAAGAGAACAAAAAAGTCCACCACAAGGTCAATTAGTTAGAAAATACAGCCTTACTTAACAAATCTATGCAATCTGGAATGGTGCATGAGAGAGTGTGTACTTAAAATTAATAAAAATCAAACAAAGGAAACAAAATCCTTTTAAAAAAACCTGAACATCAGACTTTGGTGTTAATCATTAACATGGGTATTCCAGACGTTGCAGAAAAAAAACTTAAAACGTCTGCACCTTAACGTATTAACAATAAATGATCCTTTTGAAAGCGATCCAGGTTGATTCCCCCACAGGCAGTGTAAAATAAATGAACACTGATACGTGTGTTTATTTGTACAAATAACATAGGTGCTGTATGAAATAAATAGCGTTCTATAGAAGAAAGATTTCTTTAATCTGCATGCACAAAAACCTTTTACTTTTTATGTTCTCGTTTCATTTAATACAATAACTTTTTTAAAACAAGAAACAATATTACAATGGCGATTATGATTAGAGACAGCTGTGGTCATTGAGCTCAGTTAAGATTTAGAATTGAAACTACTATTATAACGATTAGTTTCTGAGCGTAAACGTTCACATTTCAGTAGGCAGAATATCTTTACTTTGAAATAATTACTATCTCCGATTAAATCTTGACAGGATCTCTAGTTTTACAAATGCAGAGGAGACAACCCACGTTACTAGTCGTAAAATTAGGAGAAGATAGAGCTCACCTGAGATCTGCTGTGTTTGAAGACTGGCGCTTTCCAGAGCCGGGACTCTCGGGAAAGCGCGTCTTCCAGCAGGATTGCCAGTCGGCATTCGTCTGATCCTGTAGGACACTTCATCGTACCACCGTCCCCGGGACTGGCCAGGTTTCCCTTGGGGGACAGCTACCTGTGACAGGGTACGTCATCCGCACTTAGTGTGTTAAAAAAAATCTAAAATTGAACTTTACGGCTCTCATGTTTTTTACAGAACATTCTCCACTCACGAAAATTACAGAACGTTTCCTTTAATTTCAAATCGTGACATTCATTTCATAATCTGGTCAAGGAATTCCCCTTGCCAAGCAAACTGTTCACAAGGAAAACCGAAACTTCATGATTACAAAAGAGCAGCCAGTCTGCGTTAAAACGCGAGAATTTCAGGGTCTTCCAAAAGTGGATCACATCTTCTGCTTTGTTTTAAAGTTAAAACAACTAAATAGTGCTATTTTTTTATCAAGAATTGTCAGTGATTTCCTGTGCATGAGAAACATTTTCCGATTTCAAACTTTGCAGAACCTTCACTAGTCACAGAGTTAGCTAAGGCTCAACAGTCAAATCAGCATTTTGCTCTATAGAGGAAAGAAAGCAGCCTTTCCTTTTTTAAACCTCTTTTTTTCATTAGAATTGAAACAAGTAGTTACTGTTTCATCACTGTAGTACCCGGACTAAACAATTACACCACGGACAGATTCAAAATTTAGATCTATGAAAAATCAATACGTTTATAAACTAGGAACCCTCCAAATTCCCAAAAGCAAAAACAGCGGGTAAAATTTGTCCGGTGCACTCAAACATTCACCGTATTGACTTAGTAGGTTAACGGAGGACGCAGTTTGCTAAACGAGTTTCTATGTACTGTATTCTCCCTACACAAAACCAAGAAAGAAGTTGAACGATGCATGCTATATTCCTCGTAATATTTGTTTATCAAATATTAGACATTTCCGTGTAGTAGGCTGCTGTAGTAATTTGCATGTTGCATTGGAGCACCCTGGTTTAATTCTGCGGATTTACTTCAACTCCTCAAGACTAGCCTTAAATTTTCAACTTCTGAAAAACATTCTGGTAAAATATTTTTAGCTGAACTGAAAAAGTGAAAGAGCTGCGAATAACAATAATTGCAACAACATTGCGACAATAATAATTGTAGTAGAGCCGCGTAGGTAACATCACTACCCGTATTGTGAGAAGCCAGCGTAACAAATGTTAGACTAACACAGGAAGAATAAGAGTAAGAAAGAAATTTGAACCGCACTCTCTTCCCTAACCGATGTCATGGTTGCATAAATTACACCGATGTCTTGTCATGCACCAAGAATTTACTAACATTCTAACCCTCAAATTGTCAATAAGTAGAGCATGCATGAACAGACCACCACAAAACAGAGATGCGCACATACCAAAAAAGAAAACAAGTTATGATATTGCATGCAAGATTAAAACGATTTTAATTATTCATATGAGTACTTTTATGACAGAAACGATTCTTTAGCATTAATGTAACCACAGTACAGTACATACCTACTAATGGGCGGGACGAGATTTCTTTGGTTATGTATATACACCCATAACCTATACATTGATATGAAAAAGCCACAATTCAAGAAAACAAATCCCCCTTACCTCTCCGTATCGAATCACGAAAATATCCTCCGACCTACGGCGCATTTAAAATTTTCAAGTTAAACCTCTCTTCATTCGTCCATTTTGTCATAAACAAAGGGGTGAAAATCTACAACACAGCAGAAGGGACCTTTTGTTGATCGTAAAACAAATCTGGAATATTTCGCTGTACAGCTTCCGAACCAAAACTCTGGCACATCGTAAAATGCCTCTGATTACGGAACACAATAAAAAAAAAGATGAAAAATACAGGAATAGTGGAAAGCTAAACAATCAAAACAAAAACAGCCATCTCTTAAGAGGCGTACGCCAGTTTGTGGCAATATATGTATGATATTTGAACAGCTTGGCTCCTCCTACACTGTCGTCACTGGGCTACGTGAGTTGTTTCAGGAACAAGCTCAGGGCTCGAATTGTGTTAATCGGTCAGACAAGCTGGTGAAGGCACTGAAGTTATGCAAAGTATTATAATAAAAGAAAGGCAACTTCCGCATAAGGCATATATATATTTTAGACATATTGTATAGTAAGCACATACACACACAATTCAGGTTTAAAATGTCTCTGTCAAAGAATTACGAGGAATGTGAAACTGTATTTGACTACTGTATATTCTAACTATAAGCACCATCCATGTTACTGACACATGCAGTATAATAAATTCGTATATATTATTTGTTTGTAATTGAATTTTCTGACAAATGCTTAGCAAGAACTGCATCAAAGTGTGCCTATTGATTATAAAGTCAATGTATGCAAGAACTGGATTGCTGGATGCATTCTTTATTTTATTTGCAACCTCCTGGTCACTTCATATGACAACAGAACACCGATTTAATTTGTGCAGTGATCTTCTGTCTGTTGGCGCTGGGGCAGATGGGCTACAGCCTGTTCTCCTGGCTCTAAAGTAGCAGGACAGCTTCCAGACGTGCTTCACTGTCAGCTGTGGCCTTTCTAAAAGTTTCAGATTTCAAGGTCTTCGTCTCAGTGATTACACATGGTACAACCTAAAATAGCATAGCAGAGACGGCTTAATCTGAAAACCTAAACCATGAATTATTTTTCAGAGTAACACAACATGAATTCTTAGCCATCCACTTAGCTGGTTCCCAATGAGCAGTGAAAAATGGTTCAGTGTTCAAATCTTTTATTATATCCATTGCAAAAGAATATTCTCCTCAAAACTGTAATTTATAGGAAAATAATAAATAGATATAGTAAAAGTCTGCATGAAATATATATTAAGATAGTATAACCTACAAGAATATTCCATTAACAGTATTTTGTTGATATCAAACTTTCAATATGCTGTTTTCTGAAAGATCCAAAAATCGTTTTTTAAAGAATTCCACAAGTGGCATTCTTTAAAATGCACAGCGAGAGTGTATTATAGTTATAGTTACACTTCTATTAGGCCTGAAAATAAGAGCTGGAGACAGATTTTGAATAGTCTTTCAAGTTCAATACTTTATTGCCATAACAACCAGTTCCATGGAATTAGGTTTGGCTAGCTCATTCAATTGAAGACACATGATGCAAATATGCGACATAAAGCAGATAATTGATAGCCTCCACCCAGCACAAGAACAAACATCCTAAACGCATGATAAATAACAGTGAGGCCTGATGGAGTAATGACATACTGTGCAAGATCTCAAAGTGCAACGTTTCTGCACCTCACCTACTCCAGGTAGGTGCTGTAACAGAACAGAGGGGAGAGAAGTAAATGCAAGTTAGGCAGGGTGGGAAGGGTCGGTGAGGATCTTGAAAGCTTTGCATTGTGGTCTAGAAAGGCAGAGCAAGTCCACAGAGAGAAGGTGGCATCCTACAATCTTTCATCAAAAGTGTGTGAAAATTGGACCATTGAACAATGAACCTTAAACTGTAGAAGATTTAGGTGTAAAAGGAGAAGGTAAAAATATGTTTTAATTTTTTTTATTACATTATAACTTATTTAAACTATTTTTTTTACCAATAGTTGAACTGGGAAGGAACCGTTTGTGGAAAAATCTTTCTGGGTGCATACAGCGTTTAATTTGAATCACAGCTGTGCTGTTGGAAATGCATGCTACTTTAGCACTGACGAGCTGTACTTGTACGGCACAGACTATTCCAGCCTGATATGATATGCCTCTGAATATGCAGTAGTATGAGCCTGCAGATCTCAGCTGTGGCTGTCTCAGCTGTCTGGTCACATGAGCAGTACAGTTCTGATGAAGACGCAATTTACACTGATTGATAGTTTAGTTAGCGAATAAGTGGTGAATACAGACTCGTATTACTACGATTTTGACCAATCCCACCGCTCCCTGGGATGGTTTTGGAAGCTATGTCCCGCCCTACTACTTTATATATAAGTAAGGACGGACATTTTGTTGCTTTTAGCCAAGGGTAGGGAGTGTGCAGGGGTTTGAAGTTCTGGGGGTTACACCGGCTCCTCAATAAATTCATGCTTACACATATTTATGTACTTTAGTGCAATTTTTATTTACCTTTGCGAAAAGGTGACTTTTTCACAAAGTTGCTAAAAGGAATAAACCTACTTTGTATTTACCCAGCTTTTCACATCTTATTTTTTTATTCCAGTGAGGATAGAGGTAAGTTATGACTTAAATATTGTATTTATTCTTTAAAGATGTGGTACAGTAAGAATTGGTTGACGGATCACTGCATGAACGTAATCAAAATGTCGAATAGCTTAAAAACCTCAACGCTGATTTCTAAATGTAGGTTTACTTTGAACGTTTTACAAATTTGTATATTTTTCAGTAACAACCTTTGCCGTCATTGACTTGAGTGGAGTCGGGCATGTTCAGACATGAGTCGACAAGGCTCTCTCAGACGGGCACTGTCTGATGACGCGCAGACCTGCGCCTTTTGCTAGTCGTTAAATTAATTTTAAAATCGATGTTTTATTGTTGAAAGCGGGGAGATCGTTATATCAACTTATTTACTCAAGACAGTGGTGGTCTATTCTATGGTATTTTTGAGTTTTGACACTTTTGGAAGTGTCCCCCTGCAATTTTTAAGTTATGTAACGAAAGCCTTTAACTTGAGCTGTTTATCCAGGCTCGATGTCTAAACGGGCACTGCTGAAGGTCGTGATGGCACTTAAAAAGTACTTTTCTATAATTCTTAGAAATGCATTCAATACAACGCCTCTGACTTTCCGTCTTTAAGATGCATGGCCCATAGGAATAAGAAGTATGTCAAACGGAGTTTGTGTTAGTTTACGAAAGGCGTTTACTTTTCTTGCCGCATCAGATGATTGACACGGTGGCGGCTCCCGAGACGACTTTTCCAGTCCAGCTGAAGATGCTTCTAGAACAGGAGGCCAGGTACCAACCCAAGCTCTGCGGCTTGAGGATCATCGAGTCCGCCCAGGACAACGGGCTCAGGATGACGGCGGCGCTCCGGGACTTCCAGGTGAAGGAGCTGCTGTCCCTGACTCGGTTCTTCGGCTTCAGTGCAGAGAGCTTTTCTCTGGCGGTGAACCTTCTGGATAGATTCCTGGCTCAGATGAAGGTATGCGTCGATTCATTGACCATAAAATGCTGTAGACCTGCTGTAGACCTGCTGTAGGTGGTGTGCCGGTGTTTTAGTGCTTGCAAACCATTCATTGATGCTTGATGTAAAAACGTGTATCACCGTTTGAAACTGTGTTAAAAGTATCCACCAAGCTAATATCTTGAGACTTAATGTTGGCTGGTAGCTCTTGTTGGTGTTTGAAAGTTTATCACGTCCTTTCACACTCACTTTTCTTAAATTCTGCATTTAATATCTTGCACCATCTGAATAATTTCCTGAACATCAAACTTAAATCTTGATCCATATCGTCTACAAGCAGTAATGAAACTGAAGGGTAGTGCTGGGCATTTTGCTATTTTTGAAAATTTTTTTTAACCTGTTAAAATGGATTTCTTCTTGCTTTTATGACTTACAATTGTACAACTCTGTTGTCCAGGTGCAGCCTAAACATCTATCCTGTGTGGGACTCTGCTGTTTCTACATTGCTGTGAAGGTGTCTGAGGATGAGAAGAATATTCCTCTGGCCAATGATTTAATACGGATAAGCCAGCACAGGTTTACTGTGTCGGACATGATGAGAATGGAGAAGATTGTTCTGGAAAAGCTGCACTGGAAGGCAAAGGCCACAACTTCTCTGCATTTCCTGAGGCTGTATTACTCGCATGTCATTGAGCAGATGCCTGCTGAGAGGTACAGAATCTGTGTAAATAGCAAGGAATGTTCTAGAGTGCTACTCTTTTTGTTTTTGGAATAGGAAACCTAAAGAGCCATTGGTTCTAAAATAAATGCAAAACAAGTTTTGTGGGGGGAAAAAAGGAAAAAATATTACTGTATTAGTTTTGTGCATTGTTTAAAAATATTTGTCTGTTAACTAAGTGCATACATTAAGCACCCTTTAATGAATGAATGCTTTATGTCTAAGATATACCAAGATTTCTAAAGGTTTTCACTCTTCATGTTTTAGAAAGAAGATGCTGAACATTGAACGATTAGAAGCTCAACTGAAAGCTTGCTACTGTTGTTTTTCCTTCTCCAAAGTAAAGGTAAGAGAACCTTTGCTAGTTATCTAAAGTTTTATATTGACATTATCTACTGTTACTAACTTCCTGTTAAAGGAAGTAACTTATTTTCTGAATTGAAAAAGTTTCAGAAGCTGTTAAGGTTAATGCACGCCAATATAGTACTACCATAGCATCTGTCAGCTATTTGAATATAGCAGAATATTCAAGCATTTACCTCTTGTTTTATCAGATTCTACTTTGGGTACAAATGTAGCAAATGTAATGTTTGTCCATTTTGCTGGTAAATGTAGTGAATCTTGTTAGATTAGTCTGGGGACACCGTCAATTTCCATAGTTCAGTGTTCCTCTTGCTTTTAAATCTTAACTATAAATTGTTCTGACCTGTTTGATGTCTATATTGTAAGGTTTTTTTTAGACCTATTGTAATTATGCCTCACAGATATTGTATGCAAGTTGCAATTTTAGGTATAGTTGTTTTTTTTTAGTTCCAGGTACTTGAACCTCGCAGTTAAAACCAAATGTGCTTGAGATAAGTTGAAATGCATCTGTGGACTAGTGGAGATTACACATGTAGTCTCAAACTCTTTAGATTGTGTTTTAGTTGAAGGCATTTCATCAGTTTGCTTCTTATGGATTTTCTTGGCATTTCAGTATTGATAAAGGTTGAGCTTCAGTCTTGTCTTGATAAAAGCTCTAATCAGTAACTTTTTACAGCCCTCTCTGCTTGCACTGGCTGTATTAGCTTTGGAGATCCAGGAACAAAGCCTCCATGAACTGACAGAAGAGTTCCAGAGCCTCAAGCAGTATTCCAATGTAAGTGTCAAGGAATGTTTGGACGAAGGCATTGAACTGGGGGGACAGAGCTGAATATAAACTGTAACCTAAGCTTTTGCACAAACTAAATTCTAAATGTTTTTCTGAAGTGGATATGTCAATGGCATCATATTCATCCTGTGTGATAGAATGGTTGCCACCAACTAAGATTTCCTGTGCCATGTTCAAGTCTTTTTGTTACCTGAATCACTTGGTTTCTCCTTGTTTTTAGTGAGAGGCACCAGCACTTATTCATATTGAGTAATATGAATATCAGTGTTGATGGGAAATTTATGTCTTAAGTTTTGGATCCTTTGCTAATCTTGCATTCATGTTTCAAGAACATGTAGCTGAAAGGATCGTTTTAAAGCAGCTGAGTCAAATGCTGCACGTTTTGCTTTTGAGACTGAATTACTGGTGGATGTGTAGATGAAATTTAGTACTACTGAAGCACCTACATAATGAGCCTGAGTCAGTTAATTCACAAAGTTACAAGTCTGAGTGATGAAGTTTGGGGAAAAATATTGAATGTACACTTTTCAGTTGAAATCGCCTTTTCACAATTATTCAACATGATTAAACTTGCAGCCTATCTAGGCATGCCTTGATTGATAATGTATTAATGTATTTGATTTAGCAATCTTTAGGGTTTCTAATTGTAGAGTAGTAAAATACTTTAAGCCAGTTCAGACTCTATTTCTTTATCTGATGAAGTTTATCAATATATATATTTCTGGGATGTCAAATCCATTTTTTGTAGTGTTAATACTGCTCCGTAATGAAACCTTTTGAGACAGTTGCTTGAATGGTCTGATCCAGTTGTATATTTCCATAGTGCAGTGGGATTTTCCATATCGAAGTGGTAGAAAAGGTGCTGGAGTTGCTATAAAGCTTTTTCATGTAGGCTCACAGTTTTGAAAACTTACAAATTTGATATTAATGAAAACATCGAATTGTCAATCACTGTTTTTCTCTAGATTAAGGAGGGGGACCTTATCTGTGTGAGAGAGATGGTGGCAAAGTGCCTTGCTGAGTACTCCTCTACAAAGTGCACAAAGCCAGACAACCACAAGCTGAGGTGGATTGTATCAGGCCGGACTGCAAGACAATTGAAACACAGCTACTACAGGATCGCCCATCTGCCCACAATTCCTGAAGCAGCCTGTTAAGATGGATGAAATATAGGTAAATTTATTTTATAAAGAGGCTTTGATCCTGCAGCCTGCCCCACCCAAATACATTTTCAATTTCAACTTTAAGAAGTATTAAAGATCTTTATTTGCATTTAAAAGGTTAAAATGTCTGGTCCTGTCTTAAGCTTAAAGGTAGCATCTTCATAGTATGGAGCTTTTTTAAGATCCCTGTTCATCAAAGCCTCTTAACATAATTTGTCTATGTGGCTTTTTAAAAATACTAACTTGCTTTTTTTTTACTTTTGCAGGTATGGAAGAATGCTTTCTCTCCCAGCAGAAAAGAAAAAAGATAGTTGCTAGTTGCGTTACTATGACATTACTAATTTAGTTACAGCAAAGTGAAGTTTAACTATGAAAGGGAAAGTATTTCAATATGCTTTGATCATTTCTAGAATGGTCAGCTTCATTAAGACTTGAAGATTTGGTCTCTGTAGTAGTACCACATTTTATGCTTTAAAGGGATCAGTCTTAATTGGAAACACTTTAGAAGTCTCATATAACATTTCCTAGTGGTTCTACAGACCCTGATTATCACCAGCTCTGGACAAGCTAATCTTAATTTAGGTAAGGAAGTCTAGTACTAGTGCTAATCAGGGTCTGTCCAGCTAACCCTTTATTTTAAAGCTGTGAATTTTTTTTAACCCTGTGAGGTTAAAAAAAAAAACTGGGCATGACTTATATTGTCTCAAATCATTGAATACATGTTTAAGTTTTGAGGTAGGCTTTACAAAAAATGTAAGCAGGTAGTTAAAACTAAAATCTAATGTTTTGCAGTATTTGCACACAAATAGCATTTGCATTTTGTTACTTTTAATATTTTGAAATTGCTTAAACTTGTTTATACCTGAGACTTAATATGACAATACTGCTATTACACTGTGCAAACAAGCCAGGTGAATGACATTCTGTGCATCTTTTGCCAAAATGGAAAGTAGTTTATTTATCTTTTGTCTCAATGTCAAACCTTCAGTTACAAAGTAAAGGACATCTTTTGGTAATGTCAGACAAGACCAGGGGAACCTTGTTCTATAGTGGGTGAAGGCTTGTATTATGTGTATGTATGTGCTCTGAAATCGGTGCTATGGTTATTAAGTTAGGCCTTGGCACTGGTGATTGGTCTAAAAGTATTGAACCACCTAGGTCCTCAGTCCACTATGTGGAAGAGGAGGAAGAAGGGTTTTGTGATTTAAAACATTGGAACCAAGAAACCGGGCCCAAAACCCTTAAACTTCCAACCTAGGTAGCTGAACAAGCCTATTGCACACTCCTACCCTAAGGTATATATATATTTTTTCATTTCTCTATTACACTGCAATGTATCCCCCAGATTAAGGAAAATGAAAGTGATCCTTAATGTATATGTGGAGGGTACATGTAAAGCTCTGAGCCTGGGCTATTGTTATTGTTAAGTGCCTGTTTAATAGTCCTGTAATTGCTTGTCACAAGTCTGCAACATGAAAGGCGTTACACTAACAACTTTTTTTATTTTTGAAAAGTACAGGAAAAGTAGCCTAAGTTTTTTGGAAACTGTTAATGAAAAGTCTTGTTGGTTACACCACTTCAAAACCTTTGAGAATACCTTATTTGAAGTACAGCAGAACATGTTTTAAATGCATCTCAAAATTGGATTTGTCTGGTTTAAACTAAATGTAGAATAGCAGAAATGGAGTTCTGAGTGTTTAAAGTGAGATATTGTAAAATGCTCAGTTAACGTGTTGACTTTGAAGTTCCAGTTGCCTAATGGCAAGAAAAAAGTAAACCGCTCCCCTTTTAAAATTTATTTTGAAGGACTAAAATTGGCAAAATCTCCTAAATGGAGAAATCCTCTTTTCAAACTAAGGGTCCTAAACACAAAATTGTTACAACCACATTGCCATATAAAGGCAGTCTGTTCTAATGTATTCATTAAGGTATGATGGCTTTACAATGCAGTACTGTGTGAACATTTTCTTATTTAACTGCAGAATGTGATGGTGGCTTCTTTAAAGACTGATCTGATGATGACTTTTTTGAAGTGTAAACCTTTCAATAAACTCTTATTGAAATGCAGTAGATGTCTTGTCATTCAGAAATACACACAAGGCTGATTTTTGCCATGTTGACTGCAGATTTCATTTGGGTAAATAAACCTGAGGGGAAAAAAAAGTAGATGAGTTTCTTTGAAGCTCTTGTTGCGATTCACCTGTTTTATATGAAGCTTGACAGTACCTTGCAGGTGGTGGGGGGGAGTGGAAGGAATGCAATGCTAACACATACTGTAGTCACTGTAGTTTTGACAATATTGCCTAGCATACTTGGGCAGTACCTGGGAATAATGGTGTATGAACCCTGTATACCCACGAGAGAGTACCCCCTACTATTTCATTGGCAGCCATGGAGTACTGCAAGTGTGGTGAAAGGGTGTGTTCACAATGCAATAGATCTTGGACACACAGCACACATTCACAGCAGGTACACTCCTAGTCATTAAATGTGCTATAATTCTCAACCTGCACTTCACGTGACTGGCTTTGTTTATCTTAATTGCGGTTCATGGTTTTACTCCATTTTAACTGATTAATTTTCATATTATGATTTTTGTTCCAATTAAAAGTCATCATCCTTCATGGAAATGTTGAAAAACCAAACTGAAATTGAAGCAAATTTATTTTTGTACACCATTGTGCAGAAAGCATTTCCTTTACATCTGGTGCACATCTTCTGGGGAAAAACTAGATCCATCCTGACACATGGCTTGCTTAATTAATTTGACATTTTATGAAAGTGTTTCACCTTTAAAGTAGTATTAATTTCTAAATTATTGGACACTTAATTCTGAGATACAAAGGTGGGAGCACTTTCCTTGATCTTGGATGCATCTCATACAGGCTCAATCTTCCACTGCTGAAACTGCTTTGCAAAAACATCTTTTTGACAGTTTAAAAGAAACTAATAGTTTCAAAAGTTTAAGGTCTCATTGTTACCTTATACTTTAATTTAGAAGATAATACTCCTTAAAATCAAAATGCAAAAAAGGAAGGGTAGCCAGAACTTCTTTCTGCCCAACCTAATAGTGTTTCAATTTGCAATAGAAAGAACAGCCCTTATGCAGATCCTTCCATTACGTTTTTGTATACATTAGGTTGATGGACATATCGTAAAACAAATTTGTTTTTTTCTTTCATTCTCAGAGCCTAAATAACTTCATGAATTTAATTAAAACAGTCAAAATGAATGCAGGTTAGTACTGCTATATAGTTGAAAAATAGAAACTACCTTACGAAGTAATCTGGGAGTTGTAATACACAAAATAAAGGCAGAAAAACAAAAAACATTCCTACTCTCCTGATATTTGATGTTTGGACATCTTGTGTAATAAATTGACATACAAAATAAGCCACTAACACAGAACGTCCTTAATATGGTTCTCATTTCCTCTGTTCTTTAGAGTGCTCATATGGCATATCTTTAAGTTTCCCATGAACCATTCTCAGGAAGGCCACATTGTAGGAAGGGCTTCTTAACCACTTTAGTTTCTTTGCTTCTTTCCTTTTCCACAAGACATCAGTCCCTTCATCCGCAAAAACCACTCTGCAATTCTATTTTCCTAAATTGGAAAAGTCTGGTCCACCGCCAGCAAAATTTCCAGAAATCTCTGCACCGCTGAAGTCAAATCCAGGATTCTGCAGGAAAAACAGATATTGTCAATGTAATTGTAGGCATTCAGAATATTGTAAACAATATCCACATTCTTGTCTATGATATCTGAGCTAAAGCAAGGCTGCTCCTTAGAAATATTAACTATTGGTATATTGTTTTGTATAGTGAAAACTCACTGGTAATCTGTTTTGTGGCAGTTCCTAATGTTTTTTTTTTAAAGTATTTGGTTATTATATCTGACTAAATGGATCTCAAATCAGGAAACACAATCTTTTACTGAATTTATAAAGAAAGCTTATGCCACATAAAGCAGGAGATGAAACTAGTTTTACTATTACTGTAGTACAGTACATACAGTTCCAAGAAAAAGGGTTTGGGGTATGTGAACCCTTTGGAATTACCTGGATTTCTGCATTAATTACTCATAAAAATGTGGTCTGATCTTCAACTAAGTCACAATAATAGACAAACACAATCTTCTTAAACTAATAACACACAAACAATTGTACTTCTTGTCAATATTGAACACATCGTTTAAACATTCACAGTCCAGGCTGGAAAAAGTAAACCCTTGTATTTAGTAACTGATAGAACCTCCTTAAGCAGCAATAACCTCCACCAAACATTTCTTGTAACTGCTGATGAGACTTGCACAATGGTTAGGAGGAACTCTAGACCATTCCTTCTTACAAAATAAAGTTTTAGTTCATTGAGATTTCTGGGATTCCTTGCATGAACAGCTCTCTCCAGATCATGCCACAGCATCTCAATTGGGTTGAGGTCTGGACTCTGACTTGGCCATTCCAGAACACAACTTGTCTTCTGCTTAAGCCATTCTGTTGTTGATTTACTCCTGTGTTTCTGGTCACTGCCTTGTTGCATCACCCAACTTCTATTAAGCTTCAGGTGACGGACCTTTCTCCTATAAAATTTCTTGATACAATTTTGAATTCATAGTTCACTCTATGATAGCAAGCTACTGTATACAGGCCCCAAGGCAGCAAACCAGCCCCAAACCATGATGCTCCCTCTACCATGCTTCATGGTTGGGATGAGGTTTTGGTGTTGGTATGCAGTGCTTTTTTTCCTTCAAACATAGCATTGTGCATTTCTGCCAAAGAGTTCACCTTTTGTCTAATCTGTCTACAGAACTTTGTCCCAGTTGTGGAACATCCAGGTGGTCTTTTGCAAACTTGAGACGTGCAGCAATGTTTTTTTTTGGAGAGCAGTGGTTTCCTCCGTGGTGTCCTTCCATTAACACCATTCATGTTCAGTGCTTTCCTTATAGTGGACACATGAACAGAGACTTTGGCAAGTTGAAGAGATTTCTGCAGGTCCTTTGCTGTTACCCTAGGGTTCTTTTTCCTCCTTCAGCATGGCACTCTACGCTCTTGCTGTGATCTTTGCAGGACGCCCACTCCTAGTGAGAGTAGCAACAGTACTGTGGATTGATAATTTACTGTGGATTGATGAACACCCAGGCCTTTAGAAATGCTTTTGTAGCCTTTTCCAGCTTTATGCATCTCTACAATTCGTCTTCTAAGGTCCTCTGATATTTTATTTTGATCAGGGCATGGCGGACATGAACAGCTCTTTCTTGAGAAGAGCAGGCTCTGTCAGTAACCAGACTTTGTGTGTCTTTTTTATAGGGCAGGGCACCTCCAACCCACAGCTCCAATCTCATTGATTGGAACATCTGACTCCAATTAGCTTTTGGAGAAGTCATTAGCCTAGTGGTTCACAAACTTTTTCCAACCTAGACTGTGAATGTTTAAACGATGTGTTCAGTACTGACAGGAACAAGTACAATTGTTTGTGTGTTATTAGTTTAAGTAGATTGTGTTTGTCTATTATTGTGACTTAATTGAAGATCAGACCACATTTTTATGAGTAATCAATGCAGAAATCCAGGTAATTCCAAAGGGTTCACAGCCTTTTTCTTGCAACTGTACATGAACTTATTCTTATATGTGGTTTAAAAAATTAGGAGTATTCCCATCCAAAACTTATTTTGTCCTATACTGGCATGCTAGCCAGGTTTCTTAACATTTCTGGTGTTTAGGTGTACACTGTAGCTGGATGTTCACAGCTAAACATAAACTATCATCACACATGGCTATTTCGAGGAGATGTGCATTTATACGGATTTCCTCTCTCACGTATTGGGACAGGTAATGGTTAATCAATAAATGCACTAATGATTGGTTTAGAGCTTTCATTATTTTAAATGGTTTTTAAGCGAATGTTCTTCCGATAAGTGATTTAAATGGTAGCACCAGACTTTTGTCTGAATTATGCTTTTATTGATATCATAGACACGTTAAATGCAAACAGAGAGCACTACTGAACTCCCTACAGCCATACCAGACAGGTGAGTGGGAGGGTACTAACCTCTTATCTTTTGAGCTCCACAGTGCCTGCTAGGACAGCTGGCACTGAATGTAAGACTGGCACACCTTACTAATATTAATGCAAGTCTGCAGGCACTCAGTAAATAGCTGGAACCCATTGATCCCAGCCTTACCACAGGAGACAGTCCGCCAGGTGTGCACTGCTGCAAGGCAATGCCCTCCCCACAAGCCCCTGACGGAACCACAGAATATCTAAAGGACAGCACCAGTCTAGATACCATCAAGCCTGCTGAGCTTCATAACAAATCAGCATTATATTAAATGCAAGCACAACAATGTAGTACTGACGGTCTCAGGAAAAAAAATCCTATAGATCCGTAATTCTCACCTCCCTCTGGAATCTCTCCAGAGTTAATTTCCTCTGCATCTGGTCCTGCACCCAGGGGTCCGCACAGTACTCTCCCTCCAACAGCGAAGGCCAGCAGTTTCCTGCCTCCCGATTGGACTTCATTAGAATAATCCGGATAAGCTTCTTATCCTCTGATAACACACGGAAGAACAAGCAGAATGTATTTCTGTTTCTGAATAGTCAAAACACAATATTTTGATTGCAACGCAGACTGTTTAATGGAAAATGCATCTACTTGCAATTTTGCAGTTTAATGAAAAATGCACCTAGTTATCGGACCTACTCGGCAACTCCAGAAAAATACAAAACTCAAAGGCGTTTTATTATTTGTTATATAATATATAATATATAACATACACATGAATATATTTGTTGAAGCAGTTTAATAGTAACTTTGCAGCAGATTAAATAACGTCTTCTTGACTCTATTTCAGTCTTTTAAGCAAAAAGATGAAATAATTTTACTGTATAACCTCGATCTTCAATTTAATCGTCTAAAATAAGATGACTCACCTAATGTCCAGGTTCCTTCGTCTGCAATAGTGGAACCGAACAGTTTTCCCTAAAAGAAATATTAAAAATCAATAACATGCATTTCCTATTTTAACGTCGCAACGTTTAAAGTCCAAAGCAACTGAAAGACTTTAAGACAAATGATTCAAAAGAAGTAAAAATGTTTTCAGAATAAAAAAAAAAATGGACTACGAAATTGTGTCCGTTTAGGAGTTTATCTGGGATGGGCATCATTAAGTGTCGTGAAGTGTCTCTGTCCAAGAAAGTGTATTGTTATTAGGTGTATTGTTATCAATTGGAAGATAAAACATTCCTGGGGTCCCGAAGAGTTCAATGACATCATGCTGAGCAGTCGTGCGTTGTGATGATTTGGTAAATCTTGACAGCAAAACATAACCCTGCCCATAACCCGGATCCCAGGTCAAATCGTGGGAAGAAGATGACGCATTTCGATTGAACCCTACCTTAAAAACGTCTCGTCCCTTTACAGCAAGCTCAATTTGTTTGCTGCCGAGATTACACTTAATGTCTTTAGCAGAAGTTCCCGGAGGAACATCAACTTCAATAAAAACCTCCTCCATGGTCTGATACCAGGCACCCCATGGGGTTTTGCAGGGAATCACCCCGCTTCGTTCATCAAAATGGACCGACATGCCTGGTGCTGCTGGCTAACGCGCTAATGTTCACAAAAGAATAAACGAAATATTTCTTGAATATCTCAGTTTCTTTCCATTTAAAACTTGCAGTCACCTCATAACCTGTATCTAGAAACATGCGTCACTAGACGCGCCAGTGAGTTCATTTAACGTTCTACGTCACATGAACGTAGCGGAAACGTGCTCGTTCCCGGAAATGTAGTCTTTTGAGACGCGGTGCTTGCATTTACAAGCAGTTTTAGAGCACTGATAAAATCTGAGCTCTAAGTCTGGCGTCTACGCTAGTATACACTGGAACAACCAAAGCGAAAGCTATCTAATGTTTATGGTATTAAGCGATGCTCGTTTTTATGCAAGCTTCGGATGGTTATTTACCTTATACATTGTTACCACTCTCCAGGAGAACAAGATGTGTAAAACACGTGAAAAAACATCAGCAAAACGTATTCCTTTTGCTTAGACAATGCAGATTTTCACAGAATATGCAGTGTTTCCTCTAATTTTGCATGTGTTGTAGGGTAGGAGCCTCGAGGCTTCCTTTTATCAAAACAAGAAGCAAGAGTACTATCGATAACAGAATTCCTATCAGCAACAAAATAGCCTTGGGTCTTTTCAATAACAAAAGACTTTGTAAAGTGAGAGGTTTATCATGCCTCCTCTGGAGGTGCATTCAAAAATGCCACGGGGTCTATCATTGACGTTGAAACCCCAGTGGTCTTGTCAATAGAAGAGCTGATCTGTGGTATACAAACATTACACAAAATAGCCTCCTCTTTCACAAGATCTGCAATCCAGCGGTCTCTTTTAGTCACATTGCTACATAAAATATTCTGTGGCACTCCAAGAAGTGGAGGGTAATAAGGTATATTGTAGATGTATAGTGCACTTTGCAACACTCAGACATTAAACATAAATGTAAAAAATGGCATGTTTCTCCTAATGCATTTAGTTACGCCTCATTTTTATGAAGGTAATTAACCACTACTATATAAAGGGAAGCAATTTAGGACTCTCCAATCAGCACTTGCTTATCCCCATATGCAATGTTGACTTTTTCAGGACTGGTATTGTGAATGTTAGCACTCTGAAGTGTTGAAGAGCAGGAATCTTACAGCTGGAGAGAATATATCAGGTGGGTGATTTTCAATGCAATTTGTTTTAGAGCACAATTAGACTTTCATTATCTAAATATAAGAACAAAAGTCTGAAAATGGATGACTAGTAAGAGAAATCCCATGGAGAAAACGTATTAATTAAAAAATTAATGTGCGTTGGTATACATTTATTTAAATATTTATATTTATCTGGATTTAATTACACAATACATACTGGACCAAGAACCTTTGAAAAGTTTTGCAGACAATAAACTACAGCTAAAACATGAATGATTATTACTAACCTCTAGGCCTTATTTTTAAAAGAATATTTGGAGGTGTTTTCTGTGATACATTTATTAATTTTATTCAGATTTCTTTTATGGACCAGACTTAATAAGGAGAGGGGTTAGGGATAGGATTCTTCATAATTACAAGCTCTGGTTCATCACTATAATTTGTTGGGCTTGTTTGATTTTTTGCGTTCATCGTTGCTGGGGAAATGCTACATTTCACTTATTGTTGCCTCCAGAGGTTAACTGATTACCTTAAAAGTGTGGAAAGAGCTGTTTCCTGCTGAGTGTGATGTGAGAAGCTCTTGAATCATTAATTCAGTTCACAGCATGCTCTTGCTTTGAATTGCACTAGAGGTGGTATACAGGCTTATTACAGTGTCAGAACCTGAACTTTGCATAAATAAGCCAAATTACTTAAATTAAAGAAGAGTAAGAGTTTCTTGACATCCTGCTCTTCCTGGGAACCAAAAGTATTCAATGTTGTAGTGTTGCACTCATTTAAAAGTGTGATGAGCTTAGGATGTTTGCATTGCAAAATGTAGGATGTAAAATACAATGGTTAGTATGAAAAAACCTGCTTCTATATAATATTATGGTATAATTATATACTACATTAATGTCCATCATTGAAAAAATAATTGTTATGATCATGATCTTCATGTACAGGTGTGAGAACTTATGGAAACTGTTCAAATGCTCTGATCACATGAGGTTTGAAGATGAGCTTCTGAAAAGCAGCAGTTCTTTCTATTTTCTGTTCCAGTGTGTGACGTCTCAGTGTGTCTAGTTATTCATTTACATGGAAAAAAGTGAACATTCCTTCCTCATAATGTTTTATGGGGACTGTACCTAAGCAATTGCAATTCTTTATTCATCAAATGCAAGATATCATTACAAAACATGGTAAATAACTTGCACAGGTAATTCGATAAATTAAATCATTCATTCTTCGTGCTGCAGGGAAGACCAAACCCACAGTAGCGTTTTGGGGAAGGAGCCCAGGAGCCTGAATTAGTCCCTGATTAAACAAAACATCTACACAGCAAGCAACCACAATGTGCATGATGGTGTTTATCAGGCTGTTTAGTGACTTCTTGAACTTGCCATCAGCCATTGGCCTTGAGATTTGCAACTGACTTTGTTAGACACGTCTAGGTTTTGATTTTATCTCAGCCTCAGTCACATGACTTATATTATCAGGTGGGTAGCTGCGTCAGCATGCGTAGGCTGCAAAGGAACAAGTAATAGGTTTATTCCATGCTGAAAAAAAGAAAAAAGAGAACACAACGTTTCGGCCATCGAGCCTTCTTCAGGTGTGAGAGAGACAGGGCAGTAGGCAAAGGTAAAGTAGCGGGAGAAAAAAGGATGGGAGGGGGAAGGAGTGAGAGGCGGGAGCAGGGGACAGAAAGAGAGGCCAATCAAGAGGTGTGACTATAGGTGACTATATTATCGGATCTCTAGTTCCATGTGAAGCCAAAAACATGGTGGTCCACTGAAGTGATAATTATATGTAGTGGATAGTTTGTTGTTGAAAGTGGAATATATATTAAGGAAAAAAAAGCAGTTAAAGCTTCAAGACATTAATACATTGAACGACAATAGAAAACATCAGTTGCCAAGAAATTGACAGCTGTAGCTGGGGTGCTGACATTTTAGTGCACAGACAAGATAGAGATAAATTCATTATGCTGATATCATCAATAGGGTTGATCAACATGGAGTGATTGTGAAATCTATGTGTTGTTAAAAGCAATACAAGCTGTACGTATGTGACACATTCTTTATACCAGGTTGCTGTCTTGTGGAATTGTTTCTCATTTCTATTCCTGGACAAGCCTGTGCCTGTTCACAGGTTTCTGAGCTTTAGACACCACATGTCACCCCTCACGTGTTCAGTGGGGCTCACGTCTGTCAAGCAAGGTTCCGTGGCGTAACTGTCACCTTCTCTTTTTGCAAGAAAGTCTTTGTTAGATGCGTGTTGTCCTTCTGGAATGTTGTCACATTCAGACAAGCCCGCAGGAAGGGCAGCAAGTGAGATTACAAGACACGAACAATGTGGCGCTGTGCAGTCAGGCGGCCATCAATCATTATAAGCAGGGAGTTCTGTACTGACTAGACACTCCTGCCCAGACAATCACACTTAGACCTCCCCATCAATTTGTCTCTTGAACACAACAAATAGAATATCGTTCCACATGCCTGCACCACTTCCATCGTAGGGTGCACAGAGACACACACACTCTCAATAGGGCCAATTTTAACTGGACCAATTAACCAACCAGTATGTCTTTGGATTGTGGGAGAAAAAACCCACACAAACACAGGGAGAACATGCAAACACCACACAGATAGCACTCTGGGAATTGAAACCAGGGCCCAGGGCCCAAGTGGTGTGAGGTAGCTATGCTAACCACTGCACCACTGTGCTGCTCCAGCCCAATACACTATTTCCTTAATGAGGTGATTAAGTACTGATGCAATTTAAGCCACTAAAAGTGTGTCATGGTCAGTCATGAATTGTGACACATCAAACATTTATTAATGTGTGTATCCATACACTTTTTTCCCCCGAAATATATACATACAGTGAAGTATTTTTAATGTTTAGTATAGTTTAGGGTCTTTGCTTACCATTGTTAACAACATCAATTGGGAAAACGTAAACTTTTTTGGGCTTTCATAAAATATAATTTTAAGTGAACAATTTTAAGGTTCCATTTTGGATATGCGTTTCCAAACCTAAATTTGCCGAATATTTCGCGCTGTTTACATAGTTTGCCTGTTTGAATGAATCTCAGATTAACCATTAGAGGGCGCCATAAACTAAAGAATAAGGGCCGTTCATATATAAGACTCAATATACAAGTCTATCTACATATTTAGCTCTAGAGATCGATTATTACATATTGTGGACTGTCTTTGATTAGAGGAATTTTTGGAAGATAAAGTACACTACGTTTAAAATGTGAGTCATCCATATAGTGACAACAAAACTATTATTATATTGTCTTCCCTTCCCCAAAATTCCCATGAAAGTCTAATAATATTTCAGTGTTCTGTTTCACAGGTTTTTATTATTTCAGATAAAAAGCTGATGGGGGTTATCCAATACATAGAAGGAGATTTTGGAATTCATTTGGCCGATTTAGTTAAGAAAGTTTATTACAATGCAGCAAACGTTAGTATTTAATACCCAGAAGAATGTATTATTGTATGCGCTTGAATGGTGTCCCTTGACACAGTGATTGGAAAGATGTGACACTGTTTGGTCTTTGGGTGAATAAGATAAGTAAAATCAGAGATATAATTCCTTTGGCAACAGTTGTAAACTTTCCCTTACCCACATTTTTCCAAGACTTTGAAAGTAGATTTTATAGTTCAGACATCTATATTTTCTCATTACCAGCTTCCACTCACTCTCCTAGCTATAGAAAAGGTGTTATGAAGTTGTTATGTTGTTAAGTCTTTATGCTTCCAATCTGAATATCGTCAACATGAATGAATTGAGCAAAAATATTGGTACATTAATTGTCAGTCAAACATATTTGTGGTAGTTTTTCAATTGTATTTTTAAGCACTAATTTTAATATTTACAAACAATAGTCATTTACAAAATAAGGATAACCCTTGACATCAATTTAATATTTGCATTCACCAAAGCCAAGTGCCATACTGCAGCAGGTATGAAACAATTGTCTCATGAAAAATGTGTTATTGCAGCTCTTCAACAGAGAAGAATAATACAGTGCACATCTGGCCTGGTTCCTAAGAGAAACTTAGGTGGCAGTGTTGCTACAGCTAATAGATCTCTTCAGTTAACTGCCGCATTAGCCCGCCGAAGCTGGATTGTGAACATACCACACACAAATTAAAGTGACAGCAGTGTTAAGGTCTATCCATGTGGAACATGAAGAACATGAAATAATAGCTTCTATAGGTGTACTTGTTCTCACAGGTGACTGATGAACAATGTGGACTAGATGCAGGGGGCATTAAGAACTGTTTAAATGTTTTAAGCCTGGCTTTAACACTGGCAACTAGGTCACTATTTTACTTTGTCTCTGCAGATAAGCATAAATAATTACACATAAAAAACTTTAAAATATTCGTTATAAGGTTGGATGTTTCATTAAGTCTTATTCAAAAGCCACGGATAATTGTGGAGCAGGTTTGTCTGGGAGGCTAATTCTCCTTTAAACCTCAGTCGTTCCAGTCCACATAGCATTCATCTGAGGATAAAGTTCCTCTAGTGATATTCCTTTTGTACGAGACAAGCTTGAAATGCACTGTACAATTATAATATCACACTCTGCACATCCGCGGAGGTGCTGATACAGTTCGTGACAGGACAGTTTCACACACACCTCAGGTTCTGATCTGTGGGTTGCACTTGGCCTTCTACTCAGGAAAAGTTGCAATGAGTGTTTTTTTTCATTGCAAAACAGCTGGTCTGATGTCAACCAGGCTTGGGTGGGGCCAGGAGCTACAGAATCCAGGCTGCTGATCTTCAAATAGAAATTCCTGTCTTTTTACTTCATTTGTTTCTCCTATAGTTAGGCCTTATCTTATTGCAATTTTATTTGTGATGTGTTCTTAAATTGGCTCTTATATGTAAAGTGGTTATTAGCATTGTGATGGACACTTGAGGTGCAGTGCTGCATGTTGCTATGATAGTTACTAGCATACCAAAGTGCAGTTAGTTACTGGAAATGTGCTGTTGTATGTACAGAGTAGAATGTGGTTGTAAGTTTTGTGCTTTTACTTATTTGGTTCTTATACAGTAGTTAGTAATTGCCTTCATTTGCCTCAGTACCCAACATTTTGGCAACAAGGATGTCTCTACTGTTCCTGCATGAGCCTGCAAGTTTCCTTCTCCTGCCTCAGTACACAACAACATTGCACAGTGTTAATATTTTTGTTTAGGTCACTAAGGAAGACCTTTAAAGATAACCGACTTAAACCGGTTTCTATTGCTTCAGCCAAGTTTTATAATTTAGTGTATGATGGTGATAACATAGATGTCAGTTTTAATAATTGCAATGTTGGTTTTAAAATGGTATGAAACATTCTATTCATGTTGGACACATTTTTGAAGGGTACACGTGATAGGATTTTTAATTCATGAAAGCAGGATGCAGGTCCCTTATGAAACATTTCCTAAATCACCACTGAAGTGCCAAGAAAGCGGCTTAAGAGCTTGTGACATTGCAAAGTGCAAGGCAATTTAAAGACACTTCACTGTTCTTAAGTTTAGCAGTTTAACGTAATGTGCCATTAACAGGGATTTCTCTCTTGTGCAAATATGTGGAAGCGTGGAAGTGCATGTGAAGTCAGGATGGGGACAAGGGCAAACAGTGGCTAACAGATCCTAATAAAGTGAGCAAAACCACTTACTGTACAAGCACAGTTACATGCAGTGCTGCTTCAAAGGTTGTGAATCCCTCCTGTAGTTCTTTAAATGTTACAATATTACAAAGAAATGCTTGTTCAAACAAAAGTCTTACTTTTCTAAAATCTATTGTTTAGATGAATTGATGCATTAATCGAAAAAGAAATAAAGAAGTATGCATGAGAAAACGTAAGTGAACCACATAGTTCATTAGCTCAGTCAATGAGCTACCAGGTCCTAAAATACAAGTTAACCAACACAAGTTAACAAGCTCACCAATCAAAGAGTCAATCACCAGGACAATATTTAGGAAGCTCTCTA
The DNA here is from genome assembly GCF_040954835.1 of Lepisosteus oculatus. Classification (NCBI taxonomy): domain Eukaryota; kingdom Metazoa; phylum Chordata; class Actinopteri; order Semionotiformes; family Lepisosteidae; genus Lepisosteus; species Lepisosteus oculatus. Next base: position 25,803,588 of record NC_090706.1, read on the forward strand.
CTATGTAAAGGTAAGGAACCTAGTCAGTTTCATTTTGCCCTTACAAGTTAGTGTTATATACCATGCCATGATCTAAAGGGACCACATATATCCTCAGAAAGAGTGTTGTAAGTGCTAATTAAACTGGGAAAGGTTATAAACCATAGCAAAATGTTCCGTAATTCATCAGTCTACTGTAAGACAAATAATCTACAAATGAAGAAATTATAAGACCACAACTCACTCCTAGATGTAGATGTCCTTCAATTCCCTCAGAGGAACAAGAACACTCATACAGGATGTCCAAAACAAATTCAGGACCACACCTAAGGATCTCCAGACCTCTTCTGCTGAAGCTGATGTCCATGTTCACACCCCACCAATACAACGCAAGCTGAATAGCAACGGCATTCATGGGACGGTGACCAGGATCAAACACCTTTCTCTCAGGAAGAATGGTCTCTGGACAGATGAGTCTACAAATGATCTTTTTGGCCAAAACAAAAAAATGCCATGTTTGGCAAAACCCACCAACAGAATAATCCCAAAATCTGCACTTTCAAACATGGTGGTGAGAGTGTCATGGTTTGGGGCTGCTTTTATACCCATGGACCTGGACAACTCACCATCATAGAGGGAACTATACATTCAGAATCATAAGATATTCTGGAGGAGAACATTGGGCCCTTTGACTGCAAGTTAAGGATGAGCCAAAGTAAGGGTTCTTCAACATGACTATTACCCTAAACATTCCAGTAATCTACCAAAGAATGAATTAAGGGGAAGACGTTTTGTGTTTTGGAATGCTTTCAAAGTGCTTTCAAAGTCCAGATCTCAACCCAATAGAAATATGGTTGCAAGACCTGAAACAGGTTTTTCATGGAAGAAACAAATCTGAAGCAGTTGAAGGATGCTTGTAAGGAAGAACGGGAAAAATAATCAAAGCAGATGTAAGAGACTGATTAGAAATTATGTTTGGTTACTGCCATAGTTGCGGATTTGCCACCACTAACTGAATTAAAAGTTTCAATTCGTTTGCACATAAGGATTATTGAGTTTCTGTTAAATAAATGATTTAATAAATAATACACAAATCATGTTTGTGTTTTTGTGTCCATTATTTGGTTAATCTTCATTAAATATTGGGGCTCAATAAAAAGTTTTTTTAAAAAATTAATTTGTCTTAGATGTGAAAGTTTTCATGTGGAAGAAAGGTTCATATGCTTTTAAGCATGTGTGTATTCTCACCTCAATAGGAAAAACGTTTTTCTTATTTTATATATATCATTTAATCACTTAACAGCATGCTTTCATAGCCAATAAAAAAGCCCAAAACTTATTTCTCAGTCTTCTATTTATTTAACTCTTAGATATTAACAGCCAGATGAAAAAAACAATAAAACTGAACAGAAGAAGGCCAGCTTTTTGCCTCTTTCTATCCCTGAAGCTCTGAGCTAAATTAGCCAGAACAATTAAAGAAGCAGCCTCAGTTTTTTTTTGCTTGTGATAAATGCTATGACTTGATTGGATTGTGATAAAATGGGCAATTTGTCTCCGAAAGGAAAACATATCCACAGTTCTTAATGCAGTAGCTTTTAAGTGTATGCCCACTTTAAAAAAAAAACAACTTTTAAAAAGTGTGACACCTAACAAAATATATTGAAATAGTTGAGAGAATAGAAAGGATTAGAATTGAATATGTTTCAAATGGCTGAACAGTGTGATGAATTGGGCAACAGAAGAGCCTGGCTCATCCAATAATATCTTGTGCATTTAATGTTGTGTTGGCTGTAGTATGTTTGTGTTTGGCATGAAGTGTGACTGTGCAGTTGATTTTCAGTGGATAGATTTCTTGTTCTTCAACTTAAAAACATGGAAATAATAAATGGCCTTATTCCTCTGAGTATTTTCCCAAATATAAACACAGGAGGCACTTCTTTATGCAAAGAGTTGTGGGTGAATGGAATGGCTTACCCACAACACATGGGTATATTGTGGATAACATTCCGTAACACTGATTCCATGGCTTCTTTCAACAGACACCTGGAAGAGATCCTCAGATGAAATAGTTACTAACATACAAATGAGGTGGATGATAGTGTGCACAGTATGCTCAACACACATCAGCTATCGGTGGGAAGGAGAACAGAGTGAGGAAACCAATTCATAGATGAAAATTATTAGGAGGCCATGATTGGTAAAGGCCAATGGGAAATTTGGCCAGGACACCAAGGTTACACCCCTACACTTTTCAAGAAATGCCCAGGGATTTTCAATGACCACAGAGAGTCAGGTCCTCAGTTTTATGGACCTACAAAGTACGGCGCCTATTTCACAGTCTAGTGTCCCCATTACAATGCTGGGGCATTAAGACCCACACAGACTGCAGAGTGAGCACCCCCTGCTGATCCCACTAACACCTCTTCCAGTAGCAACCTTAGTTTTTTCCAGGAGGTCTCCCATCCAGGTACTGACCAGACTCACACCTGCTGAGCTTCAGTGGGTTGCCAGTTGTGAGTTGCAGGGTGATATGGCTGCTGCCAATAATGAATTGAAGGGCCTTCTCTTGTTTGTGCATTTTCTTATGTCCTACATTTAATCATATTTAATAATAATGTTAACAACAATAACAATAACCATTTGCATTTACATAATGCTTTTCACATTAAAGAATCCCAAGGTGTTTCAAACCTGGTTGACATTTGGCAGCCATTATACCATACAGCAGATCAGGTGAACTAGTGAGAAGGTACATCACCAATTGAATTAAGGGGGGAAATTAAATTTGGACAGATATGACAAGCCCCTACTTTTATGACTTTTGATAATGCATTACAAACAAAGGTTTCAAATGGAAGCTTGTAATCCTACTTCAGTAGTATTAATGAACCAGCAAGAATGTTACAGAAACCATCTGAATTAAAGAAACACTGTGAGGCCTTTCACTCTATTCCTCACTCATCTCCTGGAGCCACTGGGATCATAAAGCATTGCATTGAATAAAACTATACACTAAACACTTACAACATAACTCATTCATATATTTTAATTTGTAACACCAAATGATGATGGTCAATTAAATGAATTTAGGCAAACAATGTTACTTCTTGAGATGTTCACAATGTCAGAAATGTGCTGGAAGTAACTGAATGAATTCTACAGTTGTATTCCACGGACACTTTTTTCTCCCTGTTATTTTTTTCTCCATCTGAGAGGCAGGCTGCTCCAATAATAAATGGCATTCGTGGGGTATTAAAGGTTTTTGTGCTTCACTGTTTGAATGCCTCTGAAATACATCAAGCAAGGCCTTTTGTATGAGTGAGAGTACTTCAGCTGTCCGGATGCTAACACAATAGATGACATTGTTTAACTCTCCATAGGGAATCATATGTAGAAATGGATGTTCACTGTCTGGTTAATTTAGTTCACTTTTTCAAAGGACAAGCTGTCCTATCTGTTGTCTTTGTCAATGCAAGTTAACCTACTTTCCATTTGTCCATGGAGACTTGTGTATCCGTGTTAAGCTTTTTACCCACAATGCTCGAAATGTGAAAAGAGGCCAATCAATACTTGCCTTGCAGGTAGAGCTGTTTAGAACTGGTTTCCTAGAGCCCCTGCTGCGATGAAACATGTTGCATTTCCATTTGTTTTAAAAACACCCTTTATGTATATCATACTTAATAATTTGAAATTATGATAGTTCTGTGAAGTGACTGAAACAGTAGGGGAAATTGGGCATGGTGTGAAAAAGCCTACTGAGAGCTTTCTCTGAAGTGTCTGCAAGCACTCCTCAACCCATCCCCAAACACTCATTCCTTTTCAATACTGGGCCTTTGACAAGTAAAGAGACATACTGTTGTGTTCTGCTGAGAAACGTGCACATTCTTACAAGTATCACTGGCAGCTAAATATGCAGCTAAAGACATTTGACATTAGATCTGTCTCATTCACAGTCTCAGGCTTACAGAGGTCAAAGCAAAGAACATTGTTCTACTGAGTGTACTGTACATCTCTGTCTTGATGCTGTTTGTGCCCAGTGAATATGCAGGCTTGTGCACGAAATGGTAGTCATTACTTCAGGGACTAATGCTAATTTACACTCATAAAATGCCCTTCTCGCTGTACCTGAGTGGAAAACAAGTCTGTGCAGTCCTTAAGGAATCAATTACTTAGGGGTAACATGCCAAACTGGCTTTCATCTCAGCAAATTTCCATTACCCCCTTTCATTTTTGTTTATTATTTATTTATCTGCAAATTTCCACATTTTGGTTCACAGTTCAAATGAACCCTGTTTGCAATTTGCAATATAATCTGAGCTTCCCAAGAAAACTGAAAGGATGTTGCATGTAGGAATTGTCTGGTATGGCTATAATTTACTGCCACAAATACTAATGCCACCAAGAGAATTTATTACTTTTATTTATTACCTGAATGACACATGAATGGCATGTTTAAAAAAGCTTACAAGCTTCTGATTCTTTTCAAATACAAATTTCATTCCAAGATGTACAATCAAATGATTCAATATGTCAACTATAAATTGCATTTCAAATATAGTTCATATAATACAGTACTTGAATGTATTTTGTACTCTAAAGGAAGTCTTGTTTTCTTTTAATTACCAATAATATTTTTTCCCACCTGTTTAACAGTTTTTTTTCTTTAATACCTTTTTATGTATTTTGCCAGAAGGTTTCCTATCTGATTTGTAATTCTGATTGTAAATCTAAGAAACAGGTGCACAGTTTTATTTTACTATCACCAGAAACGCATCATAGTGTTTAGGCAGAGCTATGATACAAGCAACACACATACTAACACAATGGCACAATTCTGTGGCTCAAATATTCCTCCACTCTGTGTTATTTGATTTCATCAGATGATCAAATTATAATAATGACATTGTTACACAGCAGCTCAGAAAAATAAGCGCAAACCCAAAACACAGTGATGCTAAAAAGTAAACAAAACAATGATGTGGAAAACCCCAAATTCTGCATATGTAGCAATCCTAAAAGTGGAAGCCAATAAGGATTAAAATAATTGTTTGTAACTGATTAGGTTGCTGATCTACGTCATATGGCATACAGGGACACAAGCCATAATATTTGTGACAAACACTGGGGTCCTGTTTCAATGAAAATGGTGGCCTGACCCAAGTTCTTGAAAACACTGGGAACTGATGAATCGATTGAATCAATTGAAAGGTTTAAACCTTCTTCAGCTTTGCAACAAGTTGCAGCCATACTTCTTATGCTCACAATGGGAAAGCAAAATGCTTGGCAAATGGCATCCTGGAACATAAAAACCATTTGGCCAGGTTCTTCCAAAGTCAAGTAGGGATCATTCTGGTGCCAATGCAATTACACTACGCTGAAATGAGATTTCTGTGTAAACCAATATAGCCACCTGATCACCATGGTGGAACTCGCATAACCAATCAACTTCAGTAATGGCAACTATCCTCCTGGACACTTGCTAATTGATACTTCCAATAATATATAAACCACATTGCTTTGCTACATTTGTCATGACATTGGAATGTGTTTCTTAGCCTTTGCATGCTAATTGCATGAAGTTTCTGAGTTTTATCTGGAACTGTTTAGAGATTTAGTAACTTTTTTGCAATATACACAAAAAACTGCTTACATGTGGTCCCATTAATAACCCACAGATTCTAAACCTAAAATGCAGGTTTTTCTTTTTTGACTGTGTGTGTGTATAATCTGGGAGGAAACCTTAGGGGTTGTAGTAGGTGGTGTTCCGCTGGAAGACTCTTCCACCTCTGCCTCTGGTGGCACTGGTCCAGTTGTGGAATCCCAGTCACTGTCAGGCTCGAACCCATGACACGGCCATGATCGAGTGGCTGACATTACTGACATTTTTTCTTTAAAAGGAGTATAAATAAGGACTAGAAAAAATAGGAACCCTTTCCCAAATTCCCTTTGCTTCCTTCTCCGACACTCACTCCAGGAGCATCCATGCATACTGCTTGTTCCATTAGTTGCCTTTTTTTTCCTCCACTCCTTCAGCTTTCCCTCCTACACATCTGCCTTAAATAGGTTCAACGCGACTCCATTCTGGTCATGTTGTCATGCTGGTTCACGTCAAGGCCTTGTCCATATGCTCGCTCAGCAGTGCCATAGATGTTTTAGCATGCCAACAAAAATGGCTTTTCACTCCCACCTCACGCCAGCACAGTGAAAACAGGTTCTGGTTCCCTTGATAAAAGCAGTTGAAATTGCTTTTGCTTGATGGAAAATAAAACTGTGTGACATGTAGAAACTAAATTATGTAGTGCTGTAGTTATGTATTTTTTAATCATTTGTAGAGTAAATGGTTATATATTTTTGATCAACTGTGGCCCACAAAGGGTACAGCCTGAAACATTGAATTCTGTTACATGTTACACTTTTGGATCTACTGTATGTTTTGACTATTTGACGAAACTACTTCAGTATAGCATTATATAAAAGCGTGATTTTTGGTATTGGATTAGAACATGTTATTGTTTAGGCTTTCCAATCCATTGTGAATAGTTGGATTTCATTCACTTAGATTTATGTAATGACCACGGTAATTTTGCCCATGTTTGCAGGTTTAACCGGAACATTGTGTAGAATTGAATGCTTTCAAGCATTAGAATGATTAAGCTATTGCCAAATAGACGGTTATGAATTCACAAACCATGTTTTACTCTATCCAAATTGTGTCATTTCTCTTCACTTTTCACGTTGGCAAGAAATACCTCTGGAAATGCACTTTTATCCCATAAAGTTTATGTTGAGGACACGTAGTGCTGTACCTGCGAGAGTTAGAAGTCTGTGGTATGGAGGAATGAAGCAGGAATGAAAAGAGAATGTCACACACTGACAAACTGTGAAAGGAAATGTAAGTATGGGATTGGGTTGGGAATTAAACACATTGGATGAGAATTGAGAACATAGAGAAATTCCAGAATGTATGTGGGATCTGTTTCCCTTCTGATCTGTTTTTAGAGTGTGTTACAGAGCGGTTTTATTAAGGGTGCTGCTAAAATTTCTTCTCACCTACAGCACGTGTTCTAACATGTTGTAAGTCCATGAATAATGTTTGTGATAATGTGTTGAATATCGAACACACTCAGATTCTCTCTTTCTGTGTTACCAGGTTTACTTCTGTATTAAAACAAACATTATTTTATCCCACATTGTGTCCTGATTAGAATCTTTACTCTTTCTTCTTTACTCAAAGATGGACATTTTCCACTGCAATCAGTTATACTGCTGTACTTGATTGTACACTGTTCAAAGCTCACAAGTTGTCTTAAAGAGACCCTGAAGTGATCACAGAGCAATAATATTATTCTGAGGAGCAGACCGGGAATCTTTGCTGTGATGGACTGCTTTTTGGTCCTTATGCTTTAGAGACATTTCTGTTGAATAGACTCATGGCAGAGTAATACAGCAGAAGGCCTGTTAACATATAGACATGAAACCAAAAGCTAATTACAATAAATATTGAACAGTTTCTGTTCACCCCCTGAGCCACTTGCATGGAATATTTCCCTATTCTGTGGGATAATTTCCCTCTGATTGTTGTGTTATTTAGCTGGCACTAGGAAGTGTGACTTCATCTTAGATTCAGAATACTAATCTGAGTTCATCATCTTAACTTGCATTTCTATGAACCTTGATTTCCATTTGCACTTGCATTCTGGTGCTTGTTTGTTCTACAAAATTCTAATTTTCTCATAAATATGTCTTTTTTATTTGATTTTTAATAGCAGTTCAGTGCTGACAGACTGCGTTTTGGTTGCTATTATTTTCTGAGAGATTGGATTATTTCCAATTTCATTTTGTACAATGGGAGAAAATAAGGAAATGAGCCTGAGCAATTCTCTCACCAGAAAAAGGTGATGGTAATGCTTTGCTCTTGTTCAGTACCAAATACGAATAACAGAAATAATGTGATGGCAGCTCGAGGGGCTGGAGTTTACCTTTTTCCTCATGAAATTTCAAAGGGATTTAATTAGAAATTAGTTCTTTCTCACCAAGCAGAAAAAGACCATAAAAATAAAAAGTACTACATTGAATTCAGATAATTTTTCATGCTCTGGTTCCATTTAATGTGAAAGTAGAGGAGGAAAGGGGAGTAGGCTGTTAGGATGTTCAGCAGTGGTCAACTAGGTTTAATGTGCAGTCCCCATAGGAGGTGCTTCTGATTCATGTAGTGACAAATACCAGGTCACGGGTGTGCCAAGAACTGCAATTGTTTTATAAAGAAAATACTAATCAAGTATAAGCAAAAAGGTCTGAAAATACAAATTAGCTTTGTGGTTGCAATATAGTATATACAATATTCAGATTAATTTGTTCCAGCATGCCTGTGCATGCCAGATATAAATAATCCAATTAATAACATACATTTATTTAGAAATTGCATAAAAAGTGTCATTTGAATCTCTCAAAAGAAAGCACTGCTGAAGATCACTTGTGGTTAAACAGCCTTCTTACAAAGAAAAGGACATCTTTCATCTGACAGCTTTATCCCTATTTACATCAATTAAGCGGTGCTGGGTAAATCCTCCGAAAGGCACAAGAAGTGATTTGAAAGGAATGAGATTCATGTGATAACCACAAGAACTGCTACAGAAGTCTTATTGAAGGGGAGTCAAAGAGATCAAAGACAAGGACACTTCTTTTAAAGCTGGTGTACAAAGCAATGGTGTGCTTTTTCTTCACCCTTGAATTTGGACCCCGAAAAGAATCTGACTGTCAAAAATCCTCGGGATACTGTGAAGTCATTCTGAAGGGACCTCAAGCTCTTCTTTTTTTTTAGAATCTTCACAATGTGAATGTGCAAAGATATGTTTGCTAAACAAATATGAACATGGTGTAATCAGTGTTCCCAATAATAAACAGAAGTATCAAGATACTCCTCCCTTTAGCTCTTCACAGAATTTAAGAGAAACAAATTCAAGTAGATTTTTCATCGTGGAATTCTTAAGGATTGTCAGCAGTACTTCCACATGCCATATTTTGGCAGACTGGAAGGCCTTGCATAAAATATGTCTCTAATACTTTCATATTTGTAATGTTTACTGTATGTTAACATTAAAAATATGTTCTTTATTTTTAACTGTTAAACACACCTCCTGCAACACAGCATCCCCATGTGCAATACTGGAGCATTGATTTGGATGTTCTGGCCCAGAGGAAAAGGTGTTCTCTATTAGCCCACCAGCTCCACTTTTAGCAGCAATCTGAGTTTCTCCCATTCCAGTACTGATCAAGCCCCATGTTTCTTAGCTTCTGAGACATGATAAAATCAGGCTACATGGTGGCAATCCTGGTGTATCTTAATACAAAATATTGTATAGAATAGAACTGTGGTATTACACTGCTGGACTACTGTATGTATCTCAACTTGTGAAATGGAGACAAATGTTTTAACATTTAAAAACATTTGAAAATGTAAATATTGCTTTCTTTTATTCCATTTTTAAATTATGTATCTTATAGTGAAGTTTCAATGGAGTTCCCACGGTTTGTAGTTTCTCCTGTAACTAAATAAGGGCTAATGAGAATGCTTGAGAATTCATATTAAAAGAGGATAATGACACCTTTTAAAATCAAGCAGGACTTTTGGCATTTTTTTACATGTAACAAGAAACTAGACTTCAGAATACCATGCAGAGATGTTTTACACAAAATCTGTCTCCACATTCATCAGTACTGTATTTGAAATTTTTGTGTTATGGACATTAGCAAAAACATTTTAATTTCAAAGAATTCCTTAAGAAGGAACTTTGATGTTTCCAGTCTTAGGGGGACAGAAAATTGTTTTGTTTAAATTGAGCTGAGTTGTGGAGTTTAATGAGCCATAGTTCGGTTCACCAACTGGGTTCCAAAGCTGCGATTGCTTTCTAATGGCCTGTGTCAGGGATTGTATAGTGTCATGAAACAATCAGCTTGATGAACTATGATTAGCCACCCTTGGAATTTTAAAAATTGCTTCATTAAGATCTACAATAAATTTGTGTAGATTTAACAACTTTTTAATTAATAAAAGTCTTTATTTTGAGAAGTTTTTGAGAACTTGCATCAAATTATCAACAGGGTAATTAAAAGGATTGAGAAAAGAGTGCCCTGTGATCTAATTATAGCTCTAATTAACTCAAAACCTGAAATAGCTGACCAGTAGCTAATCATCATCCAAGAAGGAAGAAATGTTCTTTGAAATTTATAATTCGCACTACTAATAAAGAATGCTCAAACTTGCCTCTAAGAGATCTTTTTTTTTACCTCTTGAGAGCATATCAAACATTTACTAATAGGGGCCACTGCACTGTTCTGAACTGATTAGTCAGGCAAGGGGAGATTTGGTGAAGTGGCTAGCCTTTTGCTTGTGGGATTCAACACCTGAAAAAGCCAGTTGAGTTGATAGAATCGTCCTATTGCCAACTGCAATCTCAGCACTTCATCTTCAGAAACTGCTTTTCAATTTGTAGACAACCTGAAGAAAGTACTTTAAACTCTCCTGCAGTTTGAATCATTTTCCATCAAGTGCCTCTGCAGTCTGTAGCTTTCAGCCTCCTCAGTAACACTGGGTTTTAATCTGCTCCTGGATTTCCTCAGATTACTGTACATTGTAAATGACTGATGTCCTAGGATCGGGATGTCCCTGGAGTTTTTTTAAAAAAATTTTCCTGAAGTGTGTATCAATCACTGTCATTAACCAGGTTTCTGTGTGTGCAGCAGAACAAACCTCTCAAGGAAGGGCCATGGGTTGATGAAAGAATATTAAATTATTGAGTAGAAAAACTAGCCTTGGTGTTATTTTTTCAGTTTAAAATTTTGTATGTAAATACAAATTATAATGCATGCCTGTTGGAAAGTAACATACGCCTTTGTCACAAGCAAGTGTTTGCTCAGCTTGCACATAGTGATTTATTTGAGCAGACTGGTCAGTTGTATGTTATCTGTATTGGCACATACCGTAGGAGCCCTCAATGCCAGCTGCATTAAAACTACACTCATTCCATTCATGTGCTTTTATAATACATGATATATTTTGTTAAATAAAAAGATTCCAAGAATTCTAAGTTACTTGTAGATCTAAAAGAGATTGTTTGGCATATTTGTATGCTAATGTTTCTTTTTGCACACTACAAAAAAGGTTTATGAGTTTGTCATAAAAGAAGATACTAGCATAGTATCTCCTTAACAGCAAAGCGAGCTTTGCTCTTTATTTACATGCTTTAATCACTGTGGAAGCAGTTGTATATCTTGGTTGTCTGAAGCCAGTAAGCGCAATAGGTAGCTCAATTTAACATTTGTTTAAGTGTAATTTAATTCAATTGAAACATTAATTCGCTTCAGAATTAAAAATAATTGACCAGTAGGTAATTAAAAGCAAGATAAATAACAAGACAGTCTCTGATATTTATGCTGTTTACCATTTGCATCACTTTTATTTTAATTACATGTAATCCACCCATTTGTTAGCTGATTAGGAGTTTTATTGCTTCGTAAATGGATATCTAATAAAATGCACTGTAGTTCATCCCTACGTGCAGCAAAAGTAACTGCTTTAAGTATCAGTCTTAAATCCGATTAACAAAGAACTGCAGAATGTGCAGGATGTGACAAGGATGTCCCTAATGCAACCTGCCACAAAAATGGCTTTCAGATCAGCTGGTGTGAGACTTTCAATTCTAAATAAATATTTCTTCTGCTTGAATGATTTCGTGTTAACATGCAAATTAAACATTGATTGCTCAAGACTGCAAAGAAATAGTGTGTGTGTGTTGTGTGGGTTCAGGAGTGTTGAAATAAAAAAACCCTGAAGTTTTAATTTTTTAGCCTGCCCGAGAGCACCTGTTAGGTTTATTTTATACTTGTAGTAAAGGCAGTGTAAGACAGTAATGAAGATAATACAACAATAATACAACAATATATATATCTGTCTAGTTTTTAAAATCTAATTCAGGGTCACAGGGAGGAGCTGGTGTTCATCCCGGCAAGCAACCAGCACAAGGCAAGGTACACCCTGGATGGGATGCCAATTAATCTATTATTATTCATATAATAAAATATAAGGGCATTAATATTGTGAAATAATCTTACTCTATTATGATCTAATCTAAGCATTGATTTTTTAAACAAAAACATTATATACTTTTAAAAGAGCTCTTTAAGTAAGACAGAAAAAGGTTACCATCGTGATCATTCTAGAAACAGTGTATACTTATTGTTTATAGGTTTCAAAATCAAAGCTCACCTACAGCTTATTCACTCAGTTCTGGCTTGGATAAATATGATACTTGGCTAGTTCATATGGACAAGACTGTTCCTGAGTAATGTTCTAGGTATTTTGAAAAACCTATGAATAAAACTTAAAGTGCTCTTTTCAGACACATAAGTGAACCGGAAATGACTGAGATAGAGTAGCCAAAATGAAAACAAAAAGAGCTGAGTGCTTTTAAAGGGTATTCTCACTGGTAACAAGCTGAAATTGTTGCTAGTCTGAACAGGCACTGTACAGTATGTGCACTTGGCACATTTGCTGGGCTATGAACAATGCAATTTAAAGCAGAGAACCAGCAGCTGACAGAAGATTAAACTAATTATGAGGTCACCTGCTGGTACTATTCTCCTACAGTTTCACGTTAAAGCTTTTTAGACCTGAAAGTGCTAATCATGGCTTTTGGCAGAGCAGATGTTGCATCTGAGATGGTAAAGTTGCATGCATTTTATTTACTTGCTGGGTCTAATGGTGATGATGATACGATATGGCAATGGCTAAGAACCTGGGATCCCTTTGCATAAAATTCCATTAATGCAAAGAGACATTTGAGCCTCTAGGTTTATGCCCTAAAATAGTGTAGCACTATTTTGGGCGGAGGTTTAGTGTTCCACGACTGTGTTTTTCTGACTTTTGCTAGACTGACATGTTTTTGCTCTGATGCTTTTTCCAAACTGTCTCTTAATGGGTCTGGCGATAAATGATTTGAGAATGTAAACATTGCATGACTATAGAATTTAGCATGCCCTTCTTTCATCAGTTTTGTTTTACTTTATGAACCTGTTTTGGTATTATTACACTTTCTGAAAAGTATTAGAAAAGCTTTCTTTAATGTTAATTCACATCAAATAATCACTAATCGAGCAAAAACCATTTTGACTTTTATAGTCTACATGTTGATAATGTACATCTTTAAATGTTCATTTAGATTTAGGCTTCATCTCCCTCTTTGAAATCGTTTACAGTGGGTGTGGTCCCTTGTTATTACAGTATTCTTGCCATCCCATGCTGGTGTTTTGTGAGATTTTGTGCCAAATTCTGTTAGATTGATGTCAGAGTAGTTCAATTGACTTTAAATATCATGTATTATGTTATTGTTGGGAATCTACCAGTGAGGCTAGTGTTAGCCATTGTTGATTTAAGTATTTCAGTTGCTGTAGAAGGCTCATTGAACATGACTATGTCCTGGTGGTGACAATGCCAGAATAAATCCATGATAACACCAGTATAAATGACTATAAATGTCTATAAAAGTCTTGAGCTTCCAAACTTACAATTTTTCTGAATCTTACATCAACCCTCAATTTAGCATTTGCATGTGATAAATTAAGCTGTTTGATGAGGAAGCAGTATTAATACCTTGTGACTGGGTCTTATCAGATGACAGAAGCTAAGCACAGCTGGGCCTGGTCAGTACTCAGATGTGAGACCACCGAGAAAAAACAGGTTGCTGCTATATGTGGTATTGCTGGGGCAGTAGGTGGTGCTCAGCTCTTTGGACCCGAATGTCCAAACCTATATTTCTTTAATGTGGGTCCGCTCCAATATATGTTTTTTGGAATCCTTTGGGATGAAAAGTGCTATATACTGTAAATGCAACCAATGCATTATTAATTAGTTTTAGAAATAAAATGTGATTTTATATTGAAAGTATAGGGATATGATTTTATGCATAATGGAATATCCTATATAACACATTTACAGCTAAAAATGCCTTCAAAGGAATTTTCTCATCTTGAAGAATTTTCTAATGTTATACATGCAACAGAAATGCACCAGAAATGTACTAAATGTATTGTATATGGTTCCTTCAACATCTGGAAAAGGATTTTCAGTTTTTGGAAAAGGAGCTCTCACATCTAGACCTGTAACCTTACTATTCATTAATTATACAAACATTCTGTACAACACATCCATACATTTTCATCCATATAGAACTGGCTCCATTCAACGTTGAAGTATTTTTATTCAATACAAAAATATGCAGTATATTTGGACCAATATAAATAAATAGGTGATTCAAATTAAAAAAAGAAATATTGAACACGGCTTAGAAAAACTGTCTCTGTTTATCCTAGAAGTGAAATCTTGGAAGAAGATCATAGGATAGAAGTGGAAACGATGTTTTAAGTGTATTTGAAACTGAGAACAGAATGCACTTGGTTGCAGGAGTGAGGAAAAAGCCATCCAGCCATGTGGTTGAAGCAGATACCCTGGTGTCTTTCAAGAAACAGCTGGGTAAGACCCTCAGATCAATTAACTACAAAGTGCTAAGTGGGCTGAATGGACCTAATGGCTTCTGTAACTCTTCTTAAGTTCTTATGTACGGTAAAGTAAGGAACTAATTGTAAAGCATAATGATCTGAAAACAAAGCATTTATTAATGTAGAAATGGTCAAGAAAGTGACTATGCTTGGGAAAGGTTTTCTGTCTGCACCTAAGACCACTGTCTTTCTGCAACTAAAGCCTGTGATTCTTCACACCCTTGTATTCAGCCAGCCAGAGAAATTAAACAGATTGCAGGATGCCAAATGGCATCTTCCTGTCCTGTTTGTCTGACTTCTGACACTTCCCCTTTCCCTTGGGTTCCTTTGATATGTTAAAGTCTTGCCTACTTTTAATGTATAAAAAGGAAAGTATAACTTCAGTCCAGTGAGCATGTCTTGAGTGCTAGGGGAACCTCTTCCTCTGTGATATGCTCCCCTTTAGCAGATTGAATTAAAGATCTCTGTTTGACAATCTCCTAACCCGGGTGAAGACTGAGTTTTCTTTGACACTGTTTATAAGTGCTTAATGAGAATGTTGGCTCTTCTAAGGTGAGCCTGTGCTTGATGTGTCCAGAATATGGTAACATTCACCCTGGTGTGTCATTGACAGATGGTATTGATCTTCACAGGGTTCACTGAGCCAAAGCACATTGGCCTTAAAGACAATAAGCCCTTGGTTAGAATACTATAATGCCATCAAGACTTAAACTTTAAATTCGCCAAGCTTTGGAGAAATATGCCATGTACTGAATGCTTTCTAGCCCTTTGTGTCACAGTGATGTCCTCCCAGCCTTACAGTGTATTGCTGGTGACATGATCCTGTCACTTTACACTCACAAGCTGACATTTCGGCTTTAGATATAACAGCTTCCAAGTGTCTCCTTCCTAAGGGTGGATTTCCAGGCTGTGCAATAGTAGAGTATAAATCCTGAACTCTCCCACGTCACTTCTAGGCCTTCTCAGGCTTACAGCAGACAGCTCACTTGTCATTTGTTTCACCATGGAGCATACTGAACTAGACTGCTTTCTCTCTTCCCTCATGCAAACCTTTCCACTCTCCCAGGACTCTGCTTCTCTGACTGGTGTAGTTTGTCGGTCTTTCTCAAACACATCGTCATGACCCCTGATACTCTCTGCAATGCAGTCTTTTCACTCTTGCACGTTTGTGAAGCCTGTGTCTTTTTTCTTTTGGCTTTTCTCTGCTGAAGACATGAATTATTTAAAAATATAAATATATATGTTTTGTATGGGGCTGAAATTCAAATGTATTCTTACCAGGCTTGTGGCAGGCTTGTAGTTCCTCAACATGATATTAAGCACATTTTCTAGGTTTTAAAACCTTCCAGGTATGTTTTCGGACAATGTCTCTGTTAAAGCAACACCCAAGAGACAGTCATTGACAGATTTATTGGTCTTAAACACCATTGCACTCAAGGGGAAGCTAATAACTAAAGGCACTGAGTGTTGCGCTGACTTTCATAACCACCATTTTTTTCTGTCAGACAAAAATGAGCTTTTGTAGTCATCTATCATGGGTAATGTAGACTGGCTGTTCCAGGCAGTCTTGTCAGTCCATTGTACTGCAATACTGCACTGCATCTGGGGGCTAACTGATTTCATTCACTGCCACTTGGGATAATCAGGGTCATAACAACCCATTCAACCAAATTGTGTAAATGTATACCGCACACAACAGACATGCTCTCTAACTTAATGCACATTATTCAGCTTTTTAGCCTGTGTATAGACTTTTTGCTGCTGTTCAAAGTGACATTTCAAAGGTCTATGTGTTTTAAATAACGCAGCTGACAGCCTGAGTGTGGGTAAAGAAACATTAGACTCATTTCTTTTATTTGATTTATGCTATTCCCCCTCTTTATACTCCCCAAATTATTAAAGTATTATTATCTATCTATCTATCTATCTATCTATCTATCTATCTATCTATCTATCTATCTATCTATCTATCTATCTATCTATCTATCTATCTATCTATCTATACATTTACCAAAAATGATTAAGGTTGTTACACTCACATACATATATAAAATATATAGTGTAGCAGCAAGGCTTATTAAAATACAGGAATGTTATACAGTGGGATTATGCTTGTGTGCAACAGGTCAGAATGTTGACACAAGACCTGTTAAAGGAGCTTAGTGCCACTGTAGCCAGTCTAGCCATGGCACAATTCCCAACCCACTTGATTCCACTCTTCTCAGTAGGAATGAGGAGGAGCATGTGACGTTAACCACCCCATCGTTCGTAGCTAACCCAGAAGGCAATCCAAGATTGAATTCGGTTCCAAGTCTTGAGATGGGTATGGCTACCAAAGCTATCCATTGGCTGTGTCTAAATGATTCACTAATGAAGGGTGTAAAGCTACTAACGGGCAGAGGGAACCCCATGAAGAGCAGGTGGGAAGTAAATGGCTGGTTAGCACACCGAATTTAACTGTCACTATGACTTGTGACAGGCA